>NC_068995.1:6734536-6735613 GCF_001194135.2 Octopus bimaculoides | reverse complement strand
CACACAAATATCCATATATATATATACACACACATACACACACACACACACATGTATATATATATATACATATATATGTACATCTCTCTCTCTCTCTCTCTCTCTCTCTCTATCTATCTATCCATCTATTTATCTAACTATTTCTCTCTCTCCTACTTCCTCTTCCTCCCTCCTTCCATCCTCTCTCTCTCTATCTCTCTATCACTCTCTCTCTCTCTCTCTCTGCACACTCTCGCACACGTAACCTTCACCAGCAGAAAAATTAATTGCAATGCTGGAGAGAATAACACTCCTACAAAAAATTATAAAACAAAAACAAAATAACAAAAAAAACGATAAGGAAACAAATACACAAGTAAAACAAAATTAAGTTTGATAAATACACAGTGAGACAAACAGACAGACATAGATATAGATAGTACGTTAGGTACATACATATATTTGTATGTAAATATAGGTATATATATATGTAAATATATATATATATATATAACTAAATATATTCATGTATATATGCACATATATATGTATTTATGTATATATGTATGTATGCATATATATTGGTGTGTGTGATAATATTATATAATATAAGCTATATAAAAATATTTTGATGGATATAAAGGAACAATAGCGAGACACTTTATATAAATATATCATAAGATATCAGATTGAAAACTAATGACAAAAGATCGTTTCGACAAAATGTCGGCCGGTTTATAAATAGTAGCGGCTTACAAGTTGTTGGTGGAATTCGTTGGTTTCCATGTTGGAATTGGAAAAATAGATCACTTGGCAAATATACAATTAATTATTGCCAAAAAATGATATGATAACACCCAAAAATAAAATATTAAAATATATATATATATATATATAAAGGATAGAAATCAGAAAAAAGAAAAGAAAAAATGTGAAAAAAAAAAGGTGAAATAAATGGAAAAAAATAAAGTTCTTTCAAGAGATTTCCCATCAATACTGAAAACATTCGTAGTCAAGTACATACGTGTACGTGTGTGGTGGTGGTGGTGGTGGTGTGTGTGTGTGTGTATGTGCAAATAAGTGTATGCATATAATGTA
>NC_068995.1:6733036-6733946 GCF_001194135.2 Octopus bimaculoides | reverse complement strand
GTACGTATATATATATATATATATATATATACGTATATATATATGTGTATATATATATATATAAGTGTGTGTGCGTGAGAGTGTCTGTATTTATTTGCATGTGTATTTACGTGTGAGAATCTCGAAATTTGCCTTTCGTCAAAATCAATTTACTGAGATACTTGCAGGTTCTTTTAATGTGAAATTATTAAAAACAAAACTAAAAGAAAAAATACAGACTTACATAGACACACACACACACACACGCACACACATACACACACACATACACACACGGGCGCGTGACTCCCCCCCACATGAACACATGCACACGCGCGTGCACACACACGATACACCAACAAAAGTCAAACCACCAATAAAACAATGGAATGAAATGTACACAAACCTACTACTACTACTACTACTACTACTACTACTACTACTACTACTACTACTACTACTGCTGCTGCTACTTCAAGCAATCTTAGAATTCTTCCAAATGTTAGAATCTCAACAATGGTGGCCAATTATTTCAACAAGTCATTTTCCATAGTTTCTGAAAGAATACTCAAAAACAGGTAGAAGCAATAATAATAATGATAATAATGATAATAATAATAATAATAATAATAATAATGATGATGATGATGATAATAATAATAATAATAATAATAATAATAATAATAATAATAATAATAATAATAATAATGATAATGATAATAATAATAGTAATAATAAAATAATAATAATAATAATAATAGTAATAATAAAAAAAATAACAACAACAACAATAATAATAATAATAACAAAAAATGTTATCCACACCATCACCATTAATATTCTTCTTCTTCTTCTTCTTCTTCTTCTTCTTCTTCTTCTTCTTCACTTCTTCTTCTTCTTCTTCTTCTTCTTCTTCTTCTTCTTCTTCTTC
>NC_068995.1:6731892-6733026 GCF_001194135.2 Octopus bimaculoides | reverse complement strand
TTCTTCTTCTTCTTCTTCTTCTTCTTAACTTCTTCTTCTTCTTCTTCTTCTTCTTCTTCTTCTTAACTTCTTCTTCTTCTTCTTCTTCTTCTTCTTCTTTTTCTTACCTTCTTCTTCTTCTTCTTCTTCTTCTTCTTCTTAACTTCTTCTTCTTCTTCTTCTTCTTCTTCTTTTTCTTCTTCTTAACTTCTTCTTCTCCTTCTTAACTTCTTCTTCTTCTTCTTCTTCTTCTTCTTCTTCTTCTTCTTCTTCTTCTTCTTCTTCTTCTTATTATTATTATTATTATTATTATTATTATTATTATTACCGTTTATATCATCAAGATCATTATCATGATCATGATCAGGATAATCATCATTACCATCATCATCATCTCATTATCGATATAAATTACTACTACTACTACTACTACTACTACTACTACTACTACTACTACTACTACTATTATTATTATTATTATTATTATTATTATTATTAGAGATATGAATTTCTAAGTAGATGATATCACTAATAATGATGAATAAGTTCTGACAGCAACAATAGTAGCAATAACGACAGCGGGATCATCCTCTCCACGACGACGACGGCGACGACGACGACGACGACGACGACGACCACCAGTTTATTTTGTTTTTATTTATATACTTATTATTATTATTATTATTATTATTATTGTTGCTGTTGTTGTTGTTGTTATTATTATTATTATTGTTATTATTGCTGTTATCATTTACCTTGTGGAGGGACACTATCTGCAAATTTTGGTTTTGGTGACAAATTATAAGACAAAGCCAGGAAAATCAAAGCGAAACGACGCAAAACTTTACAAAAAAATAAGACAAAATTGAAAAAACGAAAAAACGAACGTTGCCCAATTACAAGAATAAATTTTTTAAAAATAATTTCTTAATGAAGAAAGAAAAATGAATGAAAGAAGAAGAATTTTGAATGAAGTAAAATATATAAGGAATGGAATGACGATGAAAATAGATTTGTGTGAAGAAATAGTAAAACAAAAGAACCAAACTTACAAAACATTCGATGCATTCTTCTTCTTCTTCTTCTTCTTCTTCTTCTTCTTCTTCTTCTTCTTCTTCTTCTTCTTCTTCTTCTTCTTCTTCTTCTTCTTCTTCT
>NC_068995.1:6722419-6727082 GCF_001194135.2 Octopus bimaculoides | reverse complement strand
CGACGGTTTCGTGTTTGATTGCTGCTTGCCACTTGTGCCGTGCAGTGCTGTGTGTTCAGTCTAAACGGTTACGTAAAGACAGGTTACACCAGCATAGACAATTCTTTTTTTTTTTTGAGAAGCGAGCCGCAGGAGGCATAGCTCATCATCAGGCGGGCCGCACTACTAAAAAGATATTCAATGTATTATTTTTTGGCAGTCTTGCCATTCAGAAAGTCCCGCGGGCCGCCTTTTGCCCCTGACTGAGTTACACTTTAAATGAAACACTTTAATATAGATGTCGATGATTATTTACGACACCAACTGCAAATATATAAAAAATGTAGCGATGAGAGGCCCTCTAGGTGGTCACTCACTTGTTAGAAATAGCAGTCAAATCTCATTGAAGTCACATCTTGCTGTCTTAAAATAACGTACAGGAGATAAAATAGATTTGGGTTACAAGAGGGCTGAAACGAATAAAAAAGACTGGATGGTCATGGTTTGATTGTAGGTCTACTCAGTCAGAGTCGACCTGGGGTTAAACAACAACTACAGTGTATATGAGTCAGTGACTGAAACGTTTTTCGATGTATATGAGACCCCCCTCCCAGTGTTTCACTGGTACTTATTTTATCGACCACGAAAGGAAGTAAAGTAAAGTCGACCTCGGTGGAATTTGAACTCAGAACGTAGCGACGGGCGAAATACCGCTAAGCATTTCGTCCAGCGTGCTAACGACTCTGCCAGCTCGCCGCCTTGCTAATCACAAATAATGGTTTCTGATTGAGGCCGCAGGCGACCAGTTTGGAGGAGAAGGGGTTAGGCGATACCACAGACCCCGGTACTTCATTAGTAATGTAGTTAATTGAACCCCAAGAGGCTGAAAGTCAATGTTAACCTCAATGGGATTTAAACTCAGGATACAATGAGCCAGAAGAAATCCTAAATATTGGCTTGAAAGTTTGGTAATTGACCAGCAATTTCAGGATGGGAGGAAAGTCGATTTCATCGTCTCCATTGGTCAATTAGTACTTATTTTATCGAGTCCGAAAGGATGAAAGCAAAGTTGACCTTTGCGGCATTTGAACTTATACCATAAAGACGGACAAATGCCACCAAGCATTTTGTCCGGCATGCTAACGATTGCCGCCCACCTGAAATCCTAAATATTATATTATTATTAAATTGACGTAGGTGTTGCGTATGTAACTTCCTAGTACATCATTGAGCACATCATAACCTGGAGCACATCTCAGTTTGGTATGAGATCGTGTCTGGCATGTGTGTATGTATGTATGTCTGTGTATGTGCTGGTACGTCTGTGCGTGTGTATGCATATGTGTATGTGTGTGTGTGTGTGTGAGAGTATGTGTAGCATAAAATTCTATCGAATCTCTACTAAAAACGACGGTAATAACAACAAAAAGCAACAACAAAACAGCAATAAGAACCACGGAAAAAGAAAATACATTTTGTTTTGTATTCCGTTCGGTTGAGGTTTCACTTAATACCATTTTTCATAGACGTCTCACAATTCTATCGAAGACGTTAATCAAAGGCTTTGGAAATATCGATTTGATAGCGTAGTACTTTGTAAAATAGGTCAAAGTCCAGAACGGTTGATATATTTCACTGATAAGAAATATTTTTTTTTATATAATATTCTGATTTATTATGATGCAAGTGTCACAAGGGCGGATGTAATGACGATCTGTGTCGTTTAATCCGTTATCCGGTTTAACATCACCACATGGTCGTTAAAGGGCTTTAGCAAAGCCCAGACTATTGGAAATATTGGGGCCAGGTGTTTCACCAGTGTGGAGGGGCCAATAATTCCGTATTCCAGTTTGTTGTTGACTTCTTGCTTGGCGACGATCAGGAATGAAATTTCTTGTTTTAGCAGACACAAGTGGTAGGCATGTCTCGGTGCCATGAGAAGCGGTGCACGTTGTTCCGTTTCTGCTGAACAGGGAACGAGTAAGTTCTTATTTACGAAAGAAAGAGTCTCAAACCGACCTGAAGATCTCACCAAGACAAGGCAGATATTATCAGAAAGTTAATATCGCTTAAGGTAAGATTGGTAGCAGAATCAATAAGATGAGGATGTTTGATATGTATAAGAAAATGGCGACGAAAATCTAATCTGGGAATTGTTGTTGGCAAGTCAGGTGAGTCCACTGAAAAATTCTATGAATACCGCGATCTAGTGTCATAGATTTTTCATCACAGATGGCAATAGTAGAATGATTCATTGTTTGAAGAACTATCTCAGTGGGCTTGTTGCCACGAAAAAGTAGCGGATACTGTAAAATGCTAACCGTATACGAGTTTAAGTTGCTTTGTCGTAAATATGAAAGAAGTGATAGATTCGAAGTATAGAATCCTGGCAACTCTGTCATTTCTTATTGCTATTTGGGTGGTTTCCATATTAAGAAGAAGAAACTTGTTGAAGGGAATAAGGCTGATGAGCGTTGGCATCGAATGTTTAATGGTACCAACATTTCCATCTAACAGGTCGAGAATCCATAGAGATGTAGGAACATCGGCGTGAAGAATATTTTGTTATTTGATTTGAAAATATGGCCATCGGACAAGCTGCGTGAATATAATGTAGTCGAGCTTACTGAAGTGTAAGCGCTTGTGTCCATATCAATTTTTGTTCAAACGGAACATGAACAGCTGCGTTCTATGTTGAAGGAGAAGGCACCGAGTTGGCAGAATCGTTAGCACGCCTGGCAAAATACTTAGCGGCATTTCGCCCGTCTTTAGGTTCTTGAGTTCAAATTCCACCGAGGTCGACTCTTCTTTTCATTCTTTCGGGGGTCGATAAAATGAGTACCAGTTGAGCACTGGGTCGGTGAAAATCGACTTACCCGCTCCTTCGGAATTGTTGACCTCGTGCTAAAAATTGGAACCGTTATATGTAGAAGGAGACATGTTACAGGAAAATCCTGTTCCCTGAAAAAAAATTAAAGGGGCAGAGAATGTACTACCAAAAATTTGCTGTATCTTCGAGGTTTCAAGAATTTTCGCATGAAGTTTATACAGTTTGTGACGTCAAGTGATACTAATTTTACCATTAAGGTAAAAAAAAAAAAAAAAAAAAAATGAAGAGATAGAATAAGAAGGAAAGAAGATAAGAAGTACCTCTGCTATAAAAATTATTTAATTCTACTAATAACATAACTGGATTATATGGAATTCAGAGAAAATGTCCAAAGTAAAAAAAAAAAAAATGCAAAGACAAAAAAAAAATCAGTGAAGAATGTAGCAGATAAAGTTAAACAACAGCTATTGCAGCAATATAATTCCATGTAGAGATATTACGTTTAGTATTTAGAAAAATATAATTAAAGCCAAGTCGACAGTTGTTAGTCGACATGATAACTTGTCCACGATGTGTAGTAATAAACGGTGATTCTGGAAAGAAGATGTCTGAGAACGGACAAGCGTAATAACTCAAATATGTTCTTGGTAAAAAATTATTCACAAAATAAATATTGACCCCAGTACGCAACTGGTACTTAATTTATCGATCCTGAAAAGATAAAAGGCAAAGTCGATCTCAGCGGAATTTGAACCCAGAACGTAAAGACAGACGAAATACTGCTAAGCATCTCGCCCGGTGTGCTAACGATTCTGCCAGCTCGCTGTCTTTATAACCAGACCAGTAATACGTCGTCAATATTGAGGAGTTCTGATTGGTTATAAATTTGTTCTGTGTGTTGGTCTTGACTCTGTGTTGGACTTTCTACGGGTGTCTGAATCCTGCGGCCGCAGATTTTAGAATGGCGCTAAATTAAAAGTTTTACACGCAAAACATGAATAAACGCAGACATGGCTGTGTGTTAAGACGATCCTTTTGCTGCCGTTTGGTTTCGGGCTCAGTCCCACTGTGTGTCACCTTGAGCCAGTGTTATCTGTTATGACCACGGGCCGACCAACACCTTGTGAGTGAATTTGGGAGACGGAAAGGCTTGCAATTTCAAGGTGGGAGTGGTGGATAAATCGAACCGCTAACTGTCGTGGACGGAAACAAACCAATACTGGTCGTCAAGCGATGCTAGCGGACAAAAAACACACACAAGAACAAAAATATACACACATATAGGTGTATATACCTATACACACACACACACACACACACACACGCACACACATACACATACACACACACATACACATATCACAAAAAAGAGAAAATATTCAGGTTATTTCCTTCCTTGTTTCCTCATTCATTCATTCTTCCTTCCTTCCTTCCTTCCTTCCTTCCTTCATTCTTTCTTTCTGTCTTTGTTTGTTTGTTTGTTTCTTACTTCCTTCCTTTCTTTCTTTCCTTCTTTCCTTTCTTCCACTTTTTCTTTTTTCCTCTCGCTCATTCTCCCTATATGTTTAACACACACACAAATACAGATACACACACAAACACACACAATAAAAGCAAACAAACGCACACACACACACACACACACGCATTCATCCAAGCAGACAAACATACACACACACACACACACACACACACACACACATACGATAAACTAATCTCGTAAGAATCATTATTTTAATGATAAATCCACTCTGCATCGAGGACATGGCTTTAAATCGTGATTCTCTCCGATTTCCAAACGTCGGGAACATACAGCAATTATACACACACACACACACACACACACACACACAC
>NC_068995.1:6717000-6719500 GCF_001194135.2 Octopus bimaculoides | reverse complement strand
ATAAAATGCAGGTAATGTATTTTTTTTATATTTCTCACTTTCTAAAGAGACCAGATTACAGATGTTCTTTCACAGATAATGTTTTCTATAATTTTCGACGTTGTCATCGTTTGCACCGTTCTCGCCATTTTTGGCACTGGAATTCGCACTGAAACTATTCCTGATGGAGAATCAGGAATAGATTTGGTGTGAATCTATTCCTGATTGTAACAATCAGACACTGCAATCGGCAGTCTCTGATTGTTATCCACTCTCATCTACTTACTTCTGTGTGTCTGTGTGTGTGTGTGTGTGTGTGTGCGCATGTGCGTGCGTGCGTGAGCATGCATGTGTGTGTGTGTGTGTGTGTGTGTGTGTATGTGTGTGTGTGTGTTCGAGTGGGCGCATGTGTGCAAGTGTGCATGTATATATATATATATATATATATATATACATACACATTTATAGGCATACAATATATGCATATGTGCCTGTATATTAAATATATATACATACATCTACATACATTATACACACACACACACACACACACACATATATATATATATATATATACATATGTATATCTACTTACATACGTACATACATCTACATATTATATATATATAGATATGTATATATATTATATATATATATCTTCACATATGTATATATGTGCATATATGTATATATACATATGTCTGTATATATGTATATGCATATATATGCTCACCCCACCACAATACACACCGACGTCTATCCACATCTGTCTCCATGTATCTAATCTAGTGATATATCCGTCCGTCTGCAAAAAGACGAGTTTTTTTGTCGTTGTTGTTGATATCTTCAGTTTGTGAAAATAAAATAAAAAGACAATATTTGCATAAAAAAAAGGCAACACGTAGAAAAGACTGACACAAAACAAACAAAGGAAGAAAATGATTCGGTACAGTCAGACCTATATAGAGCAAAATTATACACATTCACCCATACTCTCTTTTTCTCTGTCTCTCTGTCACTCTCTCTCACACACATACACACACACACAAACACGCACTCACACGCATTTATCCACATGCATAAGCGAGCATTCGCACTTACATTAACGCACATGCACTTAAGAACGCTCACACTCTCACACGTATAGAAGCATGCACGTGCGAATACTAACACATATGGACACACATTCAAACGTACACATTCACATACACATGCGGCCATTCACTCTCTCACACACGCATTCACACACGTACACATGCGTATAATTATACTCTGTCTCACAAAGTCAAACTCACGCACCGTTTGTGTATTTTTCTAAGGACTTTTTAAATATTTTCATGAGCCAATCTCTAACCAAAAGATCCACTCACAGAAATTTAGTCTTTTATTAATTATTAATGATTAGCAGTGATACGTCGTCAGGGGAGAATTAATAAAGTACGAAGGCGGTTGATTGGTAGAAATATTTTCATAAGCCAATCTCTAACCAAAAGGTCCACTCACAGAAATTTAGTCTTTTATTAATTATCAATGATTAGCAGTGATACGTCGTCAGGGGAGAATTAATAAAGTACGAAGGCGGTTGATTAGTAGAAATTGTAGTGTTATGTTTTTTATAGTTTTTGATGTCCTGAGTTCAAACTGCATCAAAATGCCAGTGAGTTGGGATAACCAACTTTACTACATCTCCCTCTGTCTTTCCTCCACACTATAGTTAATATTCCTGCTTGAACTTCATTTACTCTCAACTCAAAAATTGAACTGATAACTTCCACTATTCCTCACCATGGATTATCATCGAACATTCTCACTTAGAACTGCAAATGGACCTTTCCTATAACAATATTATTTACTCGATCATGGAACTGAGTAACGCTTACCTATTTTATTCGCACCCTTCCTAAACTTTTGCTAAATTGGAATACACTAATATCTTCGATTAGGGATAATACTTTTTACATTTTCTTTACATCTTTACATTTCTCTCACTTCTCCCTCTTTGATGACATGATGGAATTCTTACTCAATTTCATGATCCACATGCTTGAATATTCTGGAAATAGCCGTAAGAAACTCTTTACGCTTATATTCTCTATCACAATAAATTTTCTTTTTGCCAATGATGCCAAATGTCTATCTATCTATCTATCTATCTATCTATCTATCTATCTATCTATCTATCTATCTATCTATCTATCTATCTATCTATCTGTCTGTCTGTCTGTCTGTCTGTCTGTCTGTCTTTTTGTCTGTCTGTCTGACTATCTATCTATCTATCTATCTATCTATCTATCTATCTATCTATCTATCTATCTATCTATCTATCTGTCTGTCAGTTTATCTATCTATCCATCCGTCCATCCATTCAACCATCAATCCGTCCATATACCAGTCTGCCTTTGTGTCTGTCCGTCTGTCTGCCTGTCTGCCCGTCTCTCTCTCTCTCTCTCTCTCTCTCTCTCTCTCTCTCTCTCTCTTTCTCTATCTATCTATCTATCTATCTATCTATCTATCTATCTAT
>NC_068995.1:6710885-6715285 GCF_001194135.2 Octopus bimaculoides | reverse complement strand
ATATATATATATATATATATATATACATATATACATACACACACATATACGTATACAACAAAACACCCACTTATATATTCTAGAATATGCAGCTTAGAAAACATAGGTGTTGGTCTTGTATGTGGGCATGCGTATATATGTACACTCAACATATTCTCACTTTCATAAACATCCAATCTCACACAATTCTCGTGCGTATATGCTGAGTATAGGTATCTTCCCACGGCCACACACACACTTTTATATTCTTATCAATGTATTCTAGTCATGCGCAGTGCATTTACTCGGCCTTCGATTTCACTACGTGACTATTTTGATGGAACTATGTTGTGGAATTGTTGATTTCCAGAGAATATTCCGAAGACAATGTGATATCCTTGTTGCCACAGACTTACAAGCATACGCACTCGTTTATAGACACGCAAACATATGTATACAAATATATATTTATACACGTGGATATTCACATGTTTTCTATTCATTTTCATCTGCCATGTTTTACTCGTTCACTTTCTTTATCTGTATTCTTTACATACAAATAGATGTTATGTGTTATGTTAATCAGAAACTGTTTTTATTTTGCTTCTTTCCCCATCAGTTTAAGTCCGTCTCATTTATATTTAAACCAATAAATAGATTCACAAGTCATAATACACGTCATAACACTCCAGATGATTTAGGATTAACATCATTCTACATTAATTAAATTTAAATTAATTACATATGTATATACGTATACATAAATACATACATACATACATGCAAACACAAATCTATCTATATATATATATATATTATTTATGCAATTATGGAATTAATGATGTTTATTACTAATGAAACACCTGTTGAATGTAATTAAATTATGCACAATTGATGAAATTTAAGCATTTCTGTTGTTTTTTTTCCTCAATATATACGTTACTAAGGATCTTTTTCGCCGATTATGCAAGCTTCTATCAAGATTTACTGCAAAATTACAACGTGTCAGAGTTTGACGAGCTATTATAAAGTGAACTCTTAATTAATGCCAATATATCTTTTGGTGTCTACACATCAATTCTCACTCTCTCTTCGTATATATACATATATACATATACATATATACATATACACACACATATATATATATTTTGGGTTGGTGCATAATTATTGCGGCTTTTTACGACAAATTTTATTCAGCAAAAACAATAAAAATATTTAACAAAAAAACATCCTTAAATGACGGTCTGACTGTCTGCCAAGCAAATGGAAAGCAGTAATTGAAGTAGATGGTGAATATGCTCCGGAATAATCATTTAAAGATGTTTTTGTTACATGTTATTGTTTTTGCTGAATAAAATTTGTTGAAAAAAAGCCGCAATAATTATGCACCAACCCAACGAGGTGTCCATAGGTCCGGTTAACCAAGTCCCTGATATTATATGATAACTATATTTCATCTACTTCATTTTAAGAATTTTATTCTTTTTTGTCCTTCTTTCTAAGAACCTTTCTTTAATTTCATGCAGCTTGTAATTTCTTTCTGGAATCTAAACGAGTGAACTCACAAGAAGAAATCTTATGTAGTAAATTCGTCTTGGAACCATACGACTAGAAGAACATGTAAATAATATATTTCCTGCTCCCTAAAGAAAGAAGAAAAAATTAGGACTCCATACCTTTTAGATTTAGTATGACTTATGCAGTTTCCCCGAATATGTGTGTCCATATATATATATATATATATATATATGTATATGTATATATATATTTGATCAAGAATTCTTTTGTTAATGTCTTTTTCTAGTTTTGCAAATTCCTAACAATTATCGTGAAAATCAATAAAGACATGCTCTTTTAGAGTCTTCATGTTTCCTCCTCCTCCTCTTCCTCATCCTCCTCCTCAACATTGTCACCTCTGCGACAATCACGATCATCATCACACTCATCATCATCATCATCATCATCATCATCGTCATCATCATCATCGTCATCATCGTCATCATCATCATCATCATCATCATCATCATCGTCATCATCATCGTCGTCGTCATCATCATCATCATCATCATCATCGTCATCATCATCATCATCATCATCGTCATCATCATCATCATCATCATCATCATCATCATCATCATCATTGTTATCATTACCATTCCTATTGTTTTTATCATTGTTCAGGCCGTGTGCCTATAATAAAAAGGATCGTTTTTATTATCGACGTCATTTCCACAACAATGATCTTCACTAAATTTTATGATTCTCGTCACCGTCATCATGACCGTAACTAACCATCTTCGCCATTATCAGCATAATCACTAACCATTATTACCATTATTGGGTAATGACAGAGTGATAGAGAATGAGCGTTACAGGATCTAATTTATGAGTCCCCCCCCACTCCACGAAGGCTGATCTGATTTCAGAGGACAAAATGAACGAACAGTGTCTGGTCAGGGACTTCGAAATTTCATAGAACAGATTTGATGCTAAAGAAATTGAAAAAAATCGTCCACACATAATAATCAAGAGGGGTTGCAGTCTGGGGAGTTAGGTGGTCAGATGCTAGGGATCTGATAGCCATTGGGTTCTCCTGTTAGTGTGGAATTGTGCAGAGTCCTGTTGCCAGACATAGGGTCTTCCAGCAGCCTCCCTCTTCACCCAGGACAACATTACCTCGTTCTGGCACTTGACGGAAGTCTCCTTGTTGAGTGTGAGGCTGTGTGGGAAGATGAATGGAGGCATAACGTCACCATCACTCCGAACACCATGATGTTGACTGGATGTTTGATTTTTATCACTTTCAGTACATGTCCTCAGATTGTACTGTCCTCAGCTTGACATCTAAAACACTCTGAAATGTTCGTATTGGAGCTTCCGGCGCGAATGCCAAACAGTACAGCATGTCGTTCCCAAATTTCTGGCTGACTGAATTGTGTCATGAGCTGTTTTTCTCACAGCCGGTGTCCAACTGACCCTACTATTCTGTGTAATCGACAAAGTCAAAACCAAGCAATGTGTATGCGCGAAATTAAAGATATAACATGAAAGAAATCAGGACCTAGCCACAGAACTGAAGAGATTGAGCAAGAACTTAAACAACAATTATTCGTGTGGTTATTTGTGCACTTGGAACAGAACCCAAACTACTATTTAAGAGACCCAAAGACATTACAATCGCGACTCACGTTGACGACCTGTAGAAAAGCATCAGCCTATATTCTGCAAGAATCTTCAGAAAATCTTATGAGATTTGAGGAGATTTAACGAAACTCGTTGTCACTAATCCTCAAGATAACATTCCTCCTAATTAAATTAGCAAGTAATAGCTTAATAATGGTAATGATAACGATTTTATTTGTCACGAGGTTGACGGATGAAAGGGATAATACGAAGACTGACATAAAGCGTGAGGATTTACATCGAAAGGAATAAGATAAGAAATAATAAATACAAGAATACAGGGTACACAATATAAACAAAAGAAGAGAAGGAATACATCAGTTTTTAGAAAAGATGATAGTGATGCAACTCTCCTGATACAGAATGACATCTAAAATCAATCGAGGAACAACCCCATCCAAGATCTCACTGAACAAGTGCACTCTCCAATTCTTGTTCTCCGACTTATAAGTTCACACTCAGAGTGGTGCCATACGCTCTGACCATTTTTGCTATATTCACCTATTCTTAAATAAATTAACTGGAGAATAGCACCTCTCACTTTTCTTTCCATTGAAACTTGAAAACGTCGATGTGGGCTCTACCAAAGTGGAATGCCTCTGTCCTCATGTCTTTTTTAACCTCGTTCACCATACAACCCTTTTCGCCATTGTCACTAAACAAAGGAAAAATAGCATTATTTGCCGGCTGTTATTTGTTCTTTGTTTTAAAATAAAAATTTTAAAATTTCTAGCTTTTTGATTCCATTTGTCACTGTTTAATTAAACAATGGAGTTATAATCACGAAAGATGTTATAGTTTGTACAATGACTGTACCTCCAAATGGATCGTATTTACAGCTAAGTGAATCAAATTACATGGGATTGGGTACCCGTGTGTGTATATATTTGCATATATGCGCGTGAATATGAATGTATATATATATGTATATATACATCAATCTATCTATATATATATATGTATAATGTATGTATATGTATGTGTACATATGTACGTATGTGTAGAACTGTATATAACGCATGTATATATCTTATATATGTGCGTATATATATTTACCCATACTCATAGAATCCGCTACCTTATCGTTCCCAGCGTTCAGCTTGTTGAAATACTTATATTCTAACGAATCTTACGACTGACTATATACTATATATGTGTGTATGTGAATATATATGCATGCATATGGATATATATATATATATATATATATATATATATATATATATATATATATA
>NC_068995.1:6709648-6710332 GCF_001194135.2 Octopus bimaculoides | reverse complement strand
GAGAGAGAGAGAGAGAGAGAGAGAGAGAGAGAGAGAGAGAGAGGGAGCAGAGTGAGATGGTCGTGGTTGGTAGAACTGGTATTGCTAATGAGTTTTTTCTGGTCAATTTTAAGCAATCTATTTCGTTTTTTGATTAGTGAAGTGTTGTACTGTTTCATGTTGCACATCATTTAAAGACAAGTCAAGTTGAAATGAAAAATTTGTTAAATTCTAAGAAACTATAAATCAACCATAACAAACATTCCAGAAACTTCTAATGAAGGAGACTAATATCTTCAGTGCATATATGTGTGTGTGTAGGAGTGTGAGTGTGTGTGTGTTTGTGTATGTTTGTGTATGTGTGTGTACGTCTGTATGTGTATGTATATATATGTCTGTGCATGTGTACGTATATATATATGTGTGTGTGTGTGTGTGTACGTATATATATACGTATATATATATATCTGTGAATATATGGATATTTGTATATATGTGCATACACACACATATGTGTGAGTGTGATTGCATATATATATGTATGTATGTATGCTCGTATGTATGTATATATACATGTGTACATGTTACTATGAGGATTATACACATACACACGCTCTCACACACATTCACATACACACACATATCTACTCATGTGTGTCTATGTATGTAAATATATATATGTGTGTGTGTATATATTGGCATGTA
>NC_068995.1:6700465-6707364 GCF_001194135.2 Octopus bimaculoides | reverse complement strand
ATATATATATATATATAATTCTCACTCAAATAATATACTCTGTTGTCTTAGAAAAGGGAAACAGCTCTTATTGGATAATGTAGTCATTGTTAGATTGTCTGTAATAAGATGGGATGGTCACGGCCACAACTCAAACATCCTTGATCGTAGGTCCGTTCAATAGGATTTGCCCTGGGCTATATAGCAGCTAAGTCAACGATGTTATTTGATCACTATTTTAAGTAAAAAGGGACACATTGGCTAAACTTAGTCCTAGATATAACGCCTGAAGAAAATAGCGATGGAATGGTCAGAACTGCAAGTATTTGATAATACACCAACTCGATCAAGTTAGACCTGGGGCTAAATTGTAACAAAATGATTCTTTATGGCAGTACAGTAGTTAATCTTCGAGCAACATTTAGCTTCTATTTCTAGCAAGTCATATGAAATACGTAGAGGCGTCCTCTTTGATATTTCTATTGCCAGTATATATTGATGAATTTTTTTAATGCAAAAGTACACTTTTGTGTCTCCTTAAATGGTGTTTGTTTGTAAAATACCAACAGTAGTTGCTACAATTACGTCACAACAACGTCACAACCGCGTCATTCCAAATAAGGAAGGATTAGCAAGATATTAACATGAATCGGTTTTACGCTTAAGTCTGATAAATAAAAATGTATGGAATCTCTTTTCTATTGCACTATTCACACATAAACACATACACACGTAAACATACACAAGAACATACAAACACATACTGACAGACAAAATCACTGACACACACACACAAACACATACAAACACAAATTCTTCGAAAGAAAAAATACTCAACACATGATCAAGAGTAGCTGTCAGAGTTAGATATGTTGTTATACGTGAGGTCACATGTATGTTCTAGTAATATGGTCCTTTCCTGCATACTGTTCCTTTCCTGCGTACCGTTCCCAGTTTTGACAATAAAATTACAATCGTTCCACCCCGCCCCACTCCGGTCTTACGACCAACAAATGTTGTTTATTGACTTAATTTATTTTATCGTGAAATAATTAAGTTGGAGTGAAGCTCCTTCCAGGATATGTTCACTCTATTAATTTAGGAAACAGAAGGATCTTTCTGTCAATTTATAGCCACAATACAATTATATGCTATTCTATTTTATACGTCCTTATTAAATGCTATTATTACTTCGGTATTATCGACAGAAGTGTTAGTACCGAAAAACAATCTGTATACTTTACTTAACGTGGTTATACTAATAGAAAGTCGCATCCACGTCTAGCAAGACGTACCGATTGTTATCATTCTAAATTTACATGATTTATTATTAAACAAGATGGTGGTAGTGAGGGAACGTTTCTTTGTTGGGCTATTTACTTAGCTGGTTCTAACAGAGAGAGAGAGAGAGAGAGAGAGAGAGAGAGAGAGAGAGAGAGAGAGAGAGAGAGAGAGAGAGAGAGAGAGAGAGAGAGAGAGAGAAAGAGAGAGAGAGAGAGAGAGCGAGAGAGAGGAAGAGAGGATGAAGGTGAGAAAGAGAGAAAGATGATGAAAGCGAGAGAGAGAGAGAGAGAGAGAGAGAGAGAGGGAGAGAGAGAGAGAGAAAGGAGGAAAAAGAAAGAGAGAGCGCGCGTGAAAGAGAGAGTGAAAGAGTGAGAGAAAGAGAAAGCAAAAGAGAAAATGAAAGAGAGAGAGAGAAAGAAACAGTGAAAGATAGAAAAAGGGAAAGAAAAAGAGGGAGAAAGAGAAAGAGAGGAGAGGAACAGAGAGGAGGAGAGAGAAGAAAAGGTAAAGAAGAGGAGAAAATGAGGGAGAGAGAGTGATAAAAAGAGAGACAGAGAGAGAAAAAGATGAGAGGAACAGAGAGAAGGGGAGGAAGTGATGAGGGAGGAAGAATAATAAAAGAAAGCCAGAGAGAGAGAGAGAGAGAGAGAAAGAAAGTGGAAACTTTACAGTACTTGAATGGTACTTTATTTATCGACCCCCTAAGGGACGAGAAAGAAAGTTGGAGTTGGTAGTATTTGAACTATGAGTGCAAAGCAGCGGGACAAAAAATCGCTATTCGTTCTCTTTGATGCTCTGGCGACTCTGTCTCCGTCACGAATTGAACCAGATTTGTCCATCCGCACTCCAAACATTTCATCAGTTTTAGATTGTGTAACATTTTGAAATAATACAAAAAAAACAAAAGACACCTGTAATTTAGTTGGAGTGATAATAAAAATAAATGCATTTGTTTCTTTCCACTAAAACTCATTAAAATTCCTGAAAGTTCATAAATTTGATGTCACTAAATTAACAATTAGATTGTGGCAGACGTTTATTACAAACTCCAATAACACTAATGTTGTTAATTCCAATCTCGTTAAAATATCTTCAGGGATATTTCTAATAATTAGGGTTTCTGATCTGCTGGTCTAACTTAGAGTTAGTTGGCAAAAGCAAACAGCCAATTTGTTGGAACAGAGAAGTCGAACGAAGACCTCGTTTATATGCCATTTTGTTTTGGTAGATAACGTGATTGTGGATAGTGTAATAACGAAATGGTGTGTTGCTTGAACATTTCTTCAGCTTTGTCAACCAATTTAGTGAAAACATCAAAATCTCATTTGGCCTTGAGTTATGTAGAAAGCTGACAATACATCGAGATGATGGACTAACAAGTCGAATGGATGATTTGCAATTCGATAGAGAAGAAATAATACGAGAGCTGGATAATTTCAAATTGATAGTTAATTAGGCGTAGATGTCAGCAGAATGGTGTGAAAGATAGCGAAATGAAAAGAAACTATGTGTTCTGTTGTAAAAAAAAACAAGAACAAACAAAACAAAACAAATGGCAGCAACAAAAACAAAAAGATAAAAAAACGAGAAAAGTAAAAAGAAGTCATCCATATAACCAAATCATTATTCCTGTCATTAACAGATGTGCAATATCGAGCATAGATTACTGTTTTATCGTATTTAGCACGAGCATGAGATAACTTGTCAATAGAGAAATGGAATAGTAACATAAGACAACAACTAAAACATAATACATCACATATACACACATACACATACATATGTATATATATATACGAACACGCACACACTCACATATATATGCACACATACATACGCCAAATAAGGACATTCCGCCAATGAACATTGAAAGAAGGTGATAGAGGGCCATTGTGTTATTGCAGGCCAGTTTAAGAAGGTGATTATTAAAGTTGTACAATATCGCTTAAAGTTCGGCGTAGAAATTTGATGTCAGAAGTGCTAATAAATCAATCATCATTCTATAGGAACTGAATTCTCATCAGGAGCCGGTTTCAGTTTTCACCCGGGTTTAAATCTAATACATACATATATACATTAACACACGCATTCGTACATACATACATAAACCATACATAGACACATACATAAATACATAAATGCATAAATACATATAAATACATACACACATATACATATATACATGCATAGATACATAAATACATACATATATGCACATACAGTAATCCTTCGATTATCACGGGTGTTACGTTCCAAAATCCCCCGCGATAGTTGCAGCCCCTATGTGTACCATGTACTTCTCCAAGATTTTTACTCACTGTTTCCAGGGCTCCGACAACTGCTTAACCTCTCAAGCTAACCTGTTATGTCTATCGACTTTTCTTTCTTCCTTATCGCATACCTTGTCGTCAGCTAGGCATGGTGTATCTATGATCCTGCATCGTTTGTTTTCTTTCTCAATTAAGACTGTCTGGTTTCCTATTCTCTATCATGTGGTCGTGCTGAATCATAAAATCCCACAGGATTTTTGCATTATCCTTTTCGACGATGCTGTCGAGTTTATGTTCACGATTCACCATCAATACCACTGCTGGGCTGTGGGCGGGCTCGGACTGGACTCGCCCGCAGTTCCGAACCTGGTCTTCATCAGGCGGACAGCCGTCACCCGCCGTATGGTCTGTGGTCGGGACAGAAGCTCAACACCCCAATAACACAACCGAAGCTAACGAGATCGAATTAGGCTGAAATCATTACCTAACCTTGAAATTACTGGTCTTGTGCCACAATTTGAAACCAATATTTAATAATGGGATACTGTAATATCTAATGCAGGACATTGTAAAGATGGGCGTTTTGAATTTTGTGATAATGTGAAGCTGGAATTAAAGAATTAAAATCTATAGAAGATCTTGCAGCAGATCGACATATGTTCCTCCGTTCGAATAGAACAGCAACAATCGTACAAATCTTAGACGTGCAGGAAGCAGATGTAAACATGAATATCACATTATCAGAATAAATCAAATAATACATACGACAGACTTGGTAGTTAGAATGAAGAATTGGGACTTCCTGAAAACCATTCATATCGGATCATCTAAGCTGATGCAAATGACGTCAACGACAAATAAAGATAGACAAGATAGGCAAAAAAGAGAGAAAATACGAATGGAAGGGCAACAAATCAAAACGAAAGGAAAGTAAAGAACGCTTTGAACAAGAGATCCTCGCTAAATCGTAAAGAATACATCGTCAGAAAAAAGAGACAATAGTTCGGGGAATAAAAATATTTATCAAGAAGAGAAAGCAAAAGCCGGTCCCTATAGGGAATCACTAGGAAAGAAGTAGGAGATATATTGACGTAAATGTTCTAAATAACGTTGTATTTGAACAATGATGGAAAGAAATTTGTTGAGAAGTGGCGCAGATACTGCAAGACTTCAACAATTAGAAATTCCAAATTTCTGCTTAGAGTATCTTGCAGGTAACCGTATTTACTTGCACAAATATTGAACTATTGAACAAATGTTGAATTATCCTTGAACTATACGCCCCACGAGTCACGAAATATCAGAGCCATAACTTAGCTGCTTACAATATACAAAGTCTTAACAACAATGTTGTATCAAAGGATAAACCCTGCTCTGGCGAATAAAACACGAGACTTTAAGAAACACAGAGGGATTTCGCAAATCTCATATTGATGTAAGGATCAATAACTGATATTAGAAAACTATGGGAGGAGCAGGAAGAGTATAAACATGTCATAGATTGATTTGCAAATAGATTCTGACAGTGTTCTCCACTCGTAGATTCTATAAACTTTATCCATTAGCAAGGTAGCACCAATAAGATGTAGGTTACATCAAATACACAATAAGGAGATGGAAAACACGTCTATAGACCCAAACAAAATGTCGGAATTTTAATAAACTAATCTCATCCCTTTTAAAAGAAACGAAAAATTTTCAATGTCTCGCCTTTCATACATTTAATCAACTTGGTAAACCATGCTTGATACATATACAAGTCTTATGGGATGATAATAAACCACTTTTTGTATACAGATCCACCAAAGATGTTTATTGTAGATGATAAACAACTGGAAAAACCTTGATTCACCAGGGAAATTGTCCTGAAATTCAATTTGGATAAATGTGTTAAGTCAGCCGTTACGAAAAGAACATTAATGAACTTCACTAATACGGCGTTCTTTAGAGTTGCTTTCGCGAAAGTTTCCAAACAGAATTTCAAACCAATTGATAAGTTAATACGTAAGAATCGCTAATATTATTTGAAATAAAGAAATATAGACAAGTGAATGAACTACCCCCACCCGCCCCAGTACATTTACAGATATTTAGAAATTAATGAATAAGCTAGAATACACTACATACAAAAGTTAGTGGTGGTATGATATATATATGTATTGAAGGAAATACAAGAATAATACAGCCAACTGAGATTCATGCCAATTTAACTGCTTCAGTAAAACTAACAGTTATAATATTCTGAAGTGGAAGTAATGTGTTTATGTTTACATGGAAGACAAAGAAATAGAAAGAGGAGTTTTTGAAACTAAAATGAAAAAATAAAAAGTAAAATATAAAATGGCTTACAAAAGTATGTAATGAAGAAAAACCCTTTCTACTCAAGATACAAGGCTTGAAATTTTGCGGAAATGGAGCAAGTCTATTATATTGATCCCTGTGCTTAGCTGATACTTACTTTATTGGGCCCTCAAAGGATGATAAGCAAAGTTGCCAACTGCGGAATTTGAACTCAGAACGTAAAGATTAGGAAGAAATGCCGCTAAGCATTTGCTCCAGCGTGCTAATGATTCTACCAGCTTGTCGCTTTATGTAATGAAGAGTAATGTTTCAAATTATGGCAGTTTGGTTGTTGTTGTTGTTGGTGGTGGTGGTGTTGGTGGTGGGGGTAGTCGATTACAGCGACGCACATACTGTATTATATCAATTCCGTAAGGAAGAAAAGACAAGCTGACTTCAGCGGCATTTGAGTTCAGCACACAAGAAACCAGAGGAAGTGCCGTCAGACATATCGCTCGATGTGCTAATGATTCAATTCTGCCTGGTTGCTGTCTCAGTGCTGAAAAGAATGAAGAGATACTAAAAGAATTAACGATGAGAAATGGACAGTGAAAGCGCAAATTTTCTGTCTTTAAAGAAACGAACAAATATGAAAAAGAAACTGATGTCAGAAACAGATGTGAAAAGGATAGGGTCACAAAAGCAGAAATAATTAAATCATCAAAAAATAAAAATGAAAAATGAATTACAAAATATGTTCTTGCTGGCAAGGAATAAACTAGTATGGTAAATAATTAATAAGACGACTGATTAATGTAGACAAAAAGTAAAGAAAACAGCGAACGTTAGCTGCGAGATGTAGGACTAAAAACTAGATATGATTGTATAAGTCTGAGTAACTTGAAGTACAGAAAGTAAAAGCCTCATCACTGGATGAATACACAGAGAAAAATCGTGCGGAGACAACCAATGACAATGTTTCTGGTTGTTCAATGCTATACATACATACATACATACATACATACATACATACATACATACACACACACACACACACACACACACACACACACACACACACACACA
>NC_068995.1:6697321-6700105 GCF_001194135.2 Octopus bimaculoides | reverse complement strand
TATATATATATATATATATATATATGTTTCGGTACGAATGTTTTTTTGAACGGTGCCGTATTTTACAATGCTGTAAATAATAATAATGGTATTTCTATATAAGCTTAAATCGTATGGCGATCACCGAGCAAGGGGCTTATATGACCCTTCACTATATGTATGTATGTATGTACATATGTATGTATGTATGTATGTATGGTATTTTTATATAGACTTAAAGCTTATGGCGATCACCATGCAAGGACTAAAGAAATGATCACAGACCAACGTGAAATGAGGTGTTTTTCTCAAGAACACAACCGCAACGGTCTGGGAATCGAAACCATGATCTCGTAATCGTGAGTGCAACACCTTAACAACCAAACCATATATATATATAAGAGTGATATAGCTCGCATGTAACATCGTATAATAGAGATGGATATTTTATTTTTTTTAAAGGCTAAACAATACGAGTGTATGTTTTTACCTTGTATTTCAATTTTTCGGAATTAGATTCCTTTGTTCTGGATATCTTCGGAGATACACACACACATGCTCACGTATATAAATATCTATCTATCTATCTATCTATCTATCTATCTATCTATCTATCTATCTATCTATCGATCTATCTATCTATCTATCTCTGTGTATATGTATATATGTATGAATGTATGCCTCTGTGTGTGTGTGTGTATGATTTTCATTATGCGTAAAAACCTCTTTTGGTTACAATGTGCACAGAAATTTTATTCAGTGAAACGTTTTTTAAATGAAAGCATTTTTTTTTGTTTTTTCGCAAAAACATTTTTTACATGAAAACTTTTCTGTAACATGTGATTCTCTGTCTTTTCTTCTTCTTTTGTGTGTAAATCTCATCTTGTGAAAATATACACTAATATTTTTACAGTAAAACTATTATCTGAAAACATTTGCTATGTGAAAATATCATTTTGTATTTTTTATTTTCTGTTACTTTATGTTCACCTCTGTAAAGTTGATACAAACTAGGCAGTCATAACTTCGACTACTGGTTGGCCGCCATATTTAAGGTTTATTTACCTCGCAGAGTTGGCGAAGCATCTGCTTAAATGCCTTGTAGTATTTAGTTGGAACCTTTATACTTTCCGTTCAAATCCCACAGAGATAGCTTTGTCTTTTTACAAAACTGGGGTGGTAAGATAAATACTACACAAGTTTTGGAGTAGATGAAATAACTTACTTTATGCTTCAGTTACGAGACATTTATATAATCGGTAGAATGTCAGAAAAATACTTTTCACTACTTTGTTGGTCACCCGTACATTCAAGTGTTCAAATCAAGCAGAGGTCGACTATGTGTTGCAGATGTTCGGATCGAATTTAAAATCACAACTTATACAAACGTAGAAAATTTGACTAGGGACCGTTGGTACTGCCACCTACAGTCGCTTTCGAAGTGAGAAAGGGAGAGAGATAGAGAAATAGAAGAGTAAAAGTTCCCTTTAAGGGGAGAGAACCGTTTCAGGGTTTATGATTTTTTTGATATTATTATTTCGAAAGGACGTTTTCTTATGATTCAGAGACCATATGAAATAATACTTCCATATAATCCATTTTGCCTTTTTAAGTGTCCTAGTACAAAATATAACATCAACTGTATATAATATCATATATCAGATATAATTTATAAAGCCATGTACTGCACATTATATCATACATAATGCCGTATATTATCTATCTATCTATCTATCTATTTATCTATCTATCTATCTTTATGTCTGTCCGTCTGTCTCTCTATATATAAATCTATCATTCTATAATATAATATATATCGTAAAAACCGTATGTTGTCTAATATCTATCCTCCAGTCCGATCTGTTTGACGTTAGTTGTACATACACACACCACATACATAGATACATGCATACACACACACACACATATACGCAAATATATATATATATATATATATATATATATATATATATATATACACATGTATGTGTGTGTGTGTGTACGTATATACGAAGTTCAAAGAGAAAACAAAAGTACACGAAAATGTTTTTAAAATAAAATGCGTACATTTAATTATATATACACATATATGAACACTTGCACACATACACATACACGCACACACACACACACACACACACACACACACACACACACACACACACACACACACACACACACACACACACACACACACACACACACACATTTCAGTATTCATACACACCACACATATGCCAGTATGTAGACAATATCTTTCACAACCCAACCAAAATCAAAATCTAAATGGATTACTCGGAACATTTCGTTATTCATGGACACACTGACACAAAACACACACACACGCTCACACACGCACACGCGCGCGCGCGCACTTACACGAACACTCACAGACTGACACATAAGCGGCAACACGCAAACATGCATACATGTCTCTGAGTGAATGGAATAGTTTGCCCTTATTATCTCCCCCTGTCACCCCTCTTTAGCACACCGACCTCTAATAACAACACTAAATGTATCACATTTAAAATATTGCATGGCGTTTCATATTTTATTGGAAATGGAGAAAAAGAAACACAAAGACCATTAAAATATAAAAAAAGGAAAATGAAAATAAAAAATATAAAACATGCAAACATAGAAGAAAAAAAGGAACATTTGATTCCTTTTAAGAAAATAACAAAGGTTTGATGTTTTCTATCTTTTTACATTCACTCGTCACTCCGCCATTCTGCTCACCTATCGCACGAATATTAAAAATAGATATAATATAAAGAATTTCAGATATATATGTGTGTCTTT
>NC_068995.1:6695216-6696928 GCF_001194135.2 Octopus bimaculoides | reverse complement strand
TATGTGTTACATATATATATATATATATATATATATATATGCCTATATATGTATGCTTGGCTATCTATCTATCTATCTATCTATCTATCTATCTATCTATCTATCTATCTAACTATTTATTTATACACTCACATACATACATACATAATGATACATGTGCATGCATGTACATATATATATATATACACATACACATCTATGTACATTGATACATAGAGGCGCGCGCGCATGCGTCAGAACGTAAAACGCAGGCTTTAGATATAAATCTATTTGTTCTCTTATCTATTTCGCATGAAACGCTTCGTTGTCGGCAATAAAATGAAAATCATTTTCACAATGGCAACGCACTGGTGGTTATTGTTATCTGAGTCACAATCCGATTGACATAATGGTTACTATTCACCATTACAGGGGTTATATTTGTCTTTGAGTCACTGTCATAAAATGGTACATTATAAAATAAGAACGGTTTCACTTGTCTAATGAGTCACCGTGATTGATATAAAGGCGCAGTAGGAGCGCAAGCTGTCTGTGAGTCACAGTAATAAAATAGCACCACTCCGTATAAGGTTTTACATTAAGTTATGAGTCACCATGATTGATAAAGTGGCGCAACAGAGTTCCAGCTGTCTTTCATCCACAGTAATACAATGGCACTATTGTGAGTATGAAGCGTTGCACTTCTCTACGAGTCACACTGATTGAGAAATAGGAGTTCCAGATATCTGTGAGTCACAGTGAGAAAATAGCACTATGCTGTATAAAAAGGTTTATGCTAGGTTATGAGTCAGTGTGATTGATAAAGTGACTCAGTAGGAGTTCCAGCTGTCTGTGAGCCATAGTGATAAAATGGCATTATTGTGTATAAGAAGAGTCACACTAGTCTACGAGTCACCGTATTTAAGTACTAGGAGTTCTAGCTGCCTGTGAGTCCCAGCGATAAAACAGCACTAAATTATATAAGACGGGTTACACAAGTCTACGAGTCATTGTGCTTGAGTATTAGGAGTCCTAGCTGCCTGTGAGTCATACTGATAAAATAGCACTATCTGTATAAAAACGGACTCAGCAGTCTGTGAATCACGCAATTGATAATGTGGCACGATATGAGTCACAGTGAGTGATTAAATGACCCCATACTGTCTAGAAGGCTTCAGTCATCGTGGAATCAGAAATACAATTATATTGGCATTGAACAAAGACTTTAACTGGGATCTTTTGCTGATTGACTTGGAAATCTTATTGTTTATCTCTCTCTCTCTCTCTCTCTCTCTTTCCTAAACTTTGTCACTCATTGTCCTTCTCTCTCTTTTTATCTTTCTTACATCTCTATGCATCTCTCTCTCTCTCTCATTCACGCACACACTCTTTACTTGTCGTTTCCTTTCTCCGTATGTCTGCATGTATGAGAGAGGGAGAAGGAAGTAGGGAGAGGTAGAGAGGAGAGAGTATATGAGAGAGTATGAGAGGGTGAGTCAATCCTTGTCTTAATTTGGTGTTAATCTCATCTCCCCACCTCGCCATTTTGTTTTGGTATAATAGCTGCGCGGCTTTGGATCCGTGTAAACAGGAAAACGTTTATATGCTTCCGTCCATACGTATCTTACATGGTCACAATTCATAATTCCTTCTTTGCTTTTCAAAACTGTACATATCAATATACAAATACATATACATGCATGCATATGTATATAAATATATATATATATATA
>NC_068995.1:6689795-6694991 GCF_001194135.2 Octopus bimaculoides | reverse complement strand
TATATGTATACAAACATATATGTAAATATTGCGTATAATATATATGAATACATGCATACATACATACACACATACATACATACATACATACATACGTACATGCAACATACATACACACATACATACATGCATAAGTATGAATGCGACAAATAATTGATTTAAAAAAAAACGCGAATCAAAATGAAAAAAAAGAACACACGAAATAAAAACAAAATAAAATGAAATAAAAATAAATTTTATTCTTCAGGAAGTGTCTATAGATTCTTAAAGAACATTCGGTTTCATGTAACACTTCCGTATTCAAAGAACTCGGCAAAAAGAAACAGGATCTTAATTAAAGGAATATCGATTTTATTTGGGGGTAAAAAAATATTCAAAAGTCAATCCATGATAGACACAATGGCACCAACCGATTGGCTATACTATAATGGGAACTAGGTCAAAGGTTATTGTCTATTATGTTGTTGTTAGTTATTGTAGTGTGTAATAGATAAATTATTCCCTTACCTCGATATCCTTCACCAAATTGGAACCGACAGAAGCAAATGTAAGCGGATATGGTCTGTTCTGATATTCCACGCAATACCTGCGCGCGCGCGTGCATGTATATGTGTGTGTATGAAACTTTAAACTATTATCTATCTATCGATCCATTTATCTTTTTACATATCTATGTATTTATTTCTCTCCCCTGCATTCGACTGTCTGTCTGTTCGTCTATCTTTCTCTCATTCGCTTTCTCTCTCTCTCTCTCTCTCTCTCTCTCTCTCTCTCTCTATATATATATATATATATATATATATATAAAATGCACATATGTACATTTACATATTCATACACTCATACATACATATGCATGAATACATACATACATACATACGTACGTACGTACGTACGAGGGGTTACTGAAATGTTCCTGGCTTTAAGGGTATTGCGAAGTATATATATATACTTTCCACGTTCATATTTGAATTTTTTGCGTTTTAATGTTTTTACTCATTCTCGAATTTGATGGACATATAGTGGTACGTAAGCCGACTCAAAATATCTCTAGTGAGATGTTTTATTGATGTACCTGATGAGACCCAGAACGGGTCGAAACATATATTGTACCCGATAAAATCTATTACACGTTCCATCTCCTATTTCATTAATACTGTTGCATGGAATCAGACTGATTTGAATAACATACACTGTATATATACCTATATATCTACATCAATATATCTATACACGTACATACTTACACACACACACACACACACACACACACACACACACACACACATATATATATGCGCACACACACATATATATTAATATACATACACAAATATATACATAAATATAAATATATATACATAGTATATGTATATATATATATATGTACACACACATATCCATACAGTCTTTCACGAATTTCAATCGTAGAACACTGGCCATGCTACAGCACCATCTTTTATTGTATATGTACGTGTATAAATATCTATTATATGACGTGCGTACATTATAGGTGTCTGCGTGTGTACATATCTCAACATATATTGTGAAAGCTGTAGACAAACACACGAATTTTGTTTATTCCCTTGCGGTAATTTTTTTATAATTGGCAACTTATAGGTTTTTGCAAGCAAAAATTGAATGTCTGTATTATATACCGCATTAATTTTGTCATTCAATTAATATTATGTTTTTGGCATACATACATATGTATATATGAATTAAATAACATTATCTATCTATCTATCTATCTATCTATCTATCTATCTATCTATCTATCTATCTATTTATCTATCTATCTATCTATCTATCTATCTATCTATCTATCTATCTATCTATCTATCTATCTATCTACACACGTATAAAAATATCTACAGACGCATACAGACACGTATGTACAGATATACAAATATATATATACATACACACGTATATTTATGTATATATATTTCCATTGAGTTTTGAAGATACTGTTTGGTACCGTTGAATAAGAAAAAGAAATCTCAGAATAAGCCTGTTCTCTAGAAAGAAATTCTTATTGAAATGACTGAAATGAATAAATTTAAAAGTTATAAGAAGAGTCGTCTAATGAAAACTATTTTGAGCTATGTGGCTGCTATTCTTAATTAAGAATCGTTTAATTGTAGTAGAGTTGATGGAAATTAACAATGTATTTTTTAAAAACCATCAATTAAAGATAGGCGCAGGTGTGGCTGTGTGGTAAGAAGCTTGTTCCCCAACCACATGATACCAGGTTGAGTTCTACTGCATGACACTTTGGGCAAGTGGTGTATTCTGTTATAGCCTCGAACCAACCAAAGCTTTGTGATTGGATTTGGCAGACAGAAACTGAAAGAAGCCCGTCGTATATATATGTGTGTGTGTGTCCGTGCCTCGTGCGCACGGGTGTCTTTGTATCTGTTTGTCCCCCACCCACCTCTTGACAACCAGTTTTGGTGTGTTTACCTCCCCTTAACTTAGCGGTTTAGCAAAAAATGATCGATAGAATAAGTACCAGAGTATATATATATATATATATATATATATATATATATATATATATATATATAAAAGCATTGGAGTCGATTCGTTTGAGACTACAGTTTCTTCAAGCATCAGCCGCCAGTGTTGCGGCTTTCGCCTCTGCTGTCACTCCTCTCACCGCCTCCACAACCGCCATCACCACCGCAAACAACAACACCACCACCAACAACAACAACAACCATCGTCACATTGATCGATGAAGTTGATTCACCGGAAAATTAGTGATATTCTACTATTCCCTTTACTCAACACATTTCTTTCACAGACATTTTCCATTGATTTTGTTTTCGAGTGAATTCTTCCTGACATTTCTGACTCGAGTGAAGAGTTGTTTATCAATTGTTGTTGTTCTTATAGTCGTTGTCATTGTTTTTCTTGTTGTCTAAACAGTCCTCGTGGAACAAACCTTACTCAGACAGTACACTACAATATTCACACCGGTCAAAATGCTGAGCGGTACTTCGTCCGCCTTTACATTCTCAGTTCAAATTCTTATTTCTTTATTGCCCACAAGGGGCTAAACGTAGAGGGGATAAACAAGGACAGACAAAGGGATTAAGTCGATTACGTCGACCCCAGTGCGTAACTGGTACTTAATTTATCGACCCCGAAAGGATGAAAGGCAAAGTTGCCCTCGGCGGAATTTGAACTCAGAACGTAAAGATAGACGAAATACCGCTATGTTTTTCGCCCGGCGTGCAAACGTTTCTGCCATCTCGCATCTCTGCCATCTCACCGCTGTTTCTCCCATCTCTTAGTTCAAATTCTGCCGAGGTCAACATTGCCTTTCATCCTTTCGGGGTCGATAAAACGAAGTACCAGTTGAAAATTAGAGTCCCTTAAAAATTATCGACTCTGTGCCAAAATTTCAGCCCAATATAAATTTTTGCACTTTTTAAAGTCACTGGGCTGTTATTGGGAGATTTGGTTGTTATATCCAGAAAACTGGACGATCACATATGTACAGATTCGAACGTTCGCTTCTGGGTTTCGTGTGTGTGCGTGGTGAAGTGGGAATTTACGTTTTGATGGAATGACTGCCCTTTGGTTTTGCACGTTTTTCAAATCCTATATCCACGTTCAATTCCACTTAAACATATCAACCTGAAATATACTGTTCGATCTAACGGAAGATAGAGTTAACACCCATTAAACCGAAGATAAATTCTAACTTGATGTATGTAGGTTCAGAAATGACGGATGCCTAATGACACACATGCTTGGAGCAAATGACAAATGGCTACAGATAACCTATCTACGAATGACAAACAGCTGCAGCTGATGGGCAGTTATATGATTTTAGACAAGCGTTTAAAACGACGACAAATGTTTAAAGTGACAAACGTCGGCGAATGACAATCAACCGCAGAGGACGAATGTCTGTGATGACAGATAGTTACACCTGATACATAATGACGTGTTGCATGGCTACAAATAAAAGACATTTATAAAATGATGTCTGGTAAGTAGCAATATCAAGTTTATATTAAAGAAAGAATAACACAAACACGCGCGGGCGCACGCCTCCCCCTCACGCCTAATATATTAACACGCATTATACAAGTCTATCTATCTATCTATCTATCTATCTATCTATCTATCTATCTATCTATCTATCTATCTGTCGTCTGCCTTTCTGTCTGTCGTCTGTTTTTCTATCAATCAATCTATCTATCTGTCTATCTATCTATCTATCTATCTATCTGCGTATGTGTGCTCGAGAGCCTGTATAGAATGCATTATATGGGAAGGTGGCGAGTTGGTAGAAACGTTAGCACACCGGGCGAAATGCTGAGCGGTATTTCGTCTGTCTTTACGTTCTGAGTTCAAATTCCGCTGAGGGTCGATTTGCCTTTCATCCTTTCGGATCGACTTTCGGGGTCAATTAAATAAGTTACGCAAATTTGAGGCCTTGAGCTCCAGAACCTATTCTTTGTAAGCCTAGCACTTATTCTATCGGTCTTTTAGGCGGAATCGCTAAGTTACGGCGACGTAAATACGCCAACATCGGTTGCGAAGCGATGGTGGGGAAAACACAGACACACAAACATACACGTACACACATACACACATACACACACACACACACACACACACACACACACACATATGTACAACGGGCTTCTTTCAGTTTCTGTCTACCAAATCAACTTTGGTCAGCCCGAGGCTATAGTAGAAGACACTTGCCCAAGGTGCCACGCAATGGGACTTAACCCGGAACCATGTGGTTGGTAAGCAAGCTGCTTGCCACTCAGCCACTCCTGCGCCTATACACACACACACACACACACACACACATATATATGTGTGTGTGTGTGTGTGTGTATTTTTATACACAGATGTCAACATATGCCTACGTAAGTTTATATACCTGTATATGTCTATACTTACACAGACACGCACACATGTTCACACACTTACACTCTTTAGCGCGCGCACACACACACATAAATATACTCACGTATAGACAGGAAATGACGACAGCCATCTTAAAATAAACAGGATACGAACGGTAAGAATCACGACAACAACAACAACAGCAACAAAAATAATGACTGAAATGGAAAGGAAGCAGACGACAATAAGAAGAAAAGGAAGCGACATCTAAAATGCATAGATATCTATAACGTTATAAATCTTTTATATATATAT
>NC_068995.1:6685535-6689072 GCF_001194135.2 Octopus bimaculoides | reverse complement strand
ATATATATATATATATATAGGTACACAGTTTTTTCTTCGCTATCTCTATTTGCGGCAGAATGCGCCTTAACATGTGATACCTGCCTCCATGCAATGACTCAGTTATTGGACACACCTCGGTTTAGTTTCATCAGCCACACTCTTCTGTTCTGGTTTCAAGCATGTTGGAACGCGCGTATTAATCAAATTGGGATCTTTCCCTCTTCTAGATTGGTTGCTTTCACTGCAGCTAAGGAGCTCAGTCTACCTATTCAAAAATTTATTTAATCCATTGCTGGGGCTCTAACAGGAATCTCTGTTCTGGGCCAGAACGGGCTTGGGAGTAATGGTAATTAAGGGTAGACTCTAGGCTGCTTAGAACTCCAGAATTCCTCAAGCGTAGCCTCACCACCAGATGCAATTGAACATAATACCTAGGACTATTACATATGTCCCTTATTGGACAGCGAACATGCTGCGGCACCGCTTTAAGGGCTCTCAGTTAAACGATTCCTCCCCATAACTTATTTTTTAAAGCTTGATAGCACTAAGTTGCGGGGATGTAAAATAACCACCACCAGTTGTCAAGCGCTAGTGAGGGACAAATCCAAAGTAATACACGCATAGATACACATGCACGAACACACATATATAGAAAGCTTCTTTCAGTTTCCGTCAACCGAATCCACTCACAAGGCATTGTAACAGAAAGCACGTGCCCAAGGTGCCCTGCAGTAGGACGGAACTCAGAACCATGTTGTCGAAAAGCCAGTTTCCTACTAAATATGTGTTTGTGTGCGTTGTGTGTGTGTATGTATGTATGTATGTATGTATGTATGTGCATGCGCGTGTGTGTGTGTATGCGTGTCTTTGTGGTTGTATTCAAGCTCATATCCACTGTACTGTTAAAATGCTAGTATGTTTGTAGTCAGAATACAGCAATTTTTTCTCTTACGACGATCTACGAACACCAGGATATATCTATCGGTTTATGTTGTGTTTGCTTGTAAACTAATACTTGTGTGTATGTGCTTTTGCATCCGTATGTATGTGTGAATGTGTATCTATGTATGTATATATGTGTTTGTGTGTTTGCATTAAGTTATTTATGAGGACTTTCAGAAAACCTGATGCTTAATTAATGAAGAGATTTAAAATTGAATCTGCAGCTTCTCGAGAAATGTACTTTATGATAAGAATTATATATTAAATATTTCTATTTCGTATAAACCTGCATATAACATACTGGTTGGCATATACATAGATATATTAAAATGTAATGTAAGAACTAATGTATTATCTATGATAATATATTGTCTCTGCTAAATTTAACATTGAGAAAATAAGCAGAAGCATACACGTGCCCTTCTCGTTTCTATTTAACATATACCGGATGGAATATAATAAAATATGTTAATGTACAAGATAATATGTTGATTATATATGAGGAAAAGGCATCTCTCCTCCCCCCTTTATCTCTCTCTCTGCATATATATATATATATATGTGTGTGTATGTGTGTGTTTGGAAGAACTACAAATATAATATCGTTATATGCGGAAGCGTACATACAGACTTACACATGAATAAATATATATCAATTTATATGCACATAAATGCATACGCATATTTTTGCATATATGCTCACATATGCACGCATATAAACATACGTGCACACATTACATATACATATATACATATAAAAATGAGCCTAACTACACACATATACACAAGCATATGAAAAGGTATATGTACATGAACCAATATAAAATGATACTGATGCTTGAGGTATAAAAAAGTAATAAGATGACTTCCATATTTTCGGATAATTCTTAAATAAAGGTGAATACATAATCTATATTAAAAAAAAACATAAAGATATAAATAAGATTAATATAAGATTAATATTTTCAAAAATCAAGTAGATTCTCATATGCACTCGGAATCACTATGAAGTATAGACCCGATAATAAAATCGATAAAACTAACACCCGGGTAATTAACCAATAAATGAGTTATTAAAAAGAGAATGACGCTACTCATTTGTGAATCATGTGGGTTATCTGTTTACGAATTGTAAGGTTTTCAGATCTTTGTAACTTCTGTATTTCCACGAGGGAAAAGGATTTTAGAGTGTTTATTCTATAGGTTTTGGTGACCGTCTAAAATTTCGTAAGAACCAATGGCATAATGTTGGATTGGATTGTTTTGCTGTATTTGTAAGCTTTGGTTTCTCAAAAGATATTATATGGGGCATTGGATGCTTTTAATACTCATGCGTATACAGATGGAGGGGGTGCTGTTTTTTTTTATTTAGGTTATTAAATCAACTTTTCGAAGAGTTTTCAGTTAATTCGATACGTGAAATACGTGAAAATGAGGCATTAATGCACAGAATGAAGGAAGAAGATTATCGGGGGAAAGGGTTGAGGAGGCAGAAGTGGTGAAACGACAAGGTTTGTATGTAGCGCAGTTAGACATTTTCCAAGAAGGGGTAAACATTTCTCTTGTTCCATTTGCTGTTGGGTGTATGAACACAATTGATTTTTACTAAATAGTGTTTATAGCTTCATTATTTGAATGTTTTTAAAAAAGCGTTTCATAAGTGGTAAGTCGGGATATTCTGAGTGAAATCCTGCAGACTAAACTATCCATAATTCTCTTCGGGTGATTAGAAAATTTATGACTACATTGTATTTTTCAGTCGATTTTCAGTATGCGCAGTAGCTAGAGTTATTCAGATCTAATGTAAAGGGTAGGCCCGATAATGAATTTGATACAATTAACAGCCAGTTTAGCTAACAATCACAGCTACGCCCTCGTTTTAGTTCCTTTATCCTTTCATCCTTCTTTCATTAACTGTTAATTTTGTTTTCAGAAATTTACACCCAGTAATAAAACACATTCATTTTACTTCCTTTAGGAAGTTTCTCATCAGTTGTAAATTGCCATCTTAAATCTATTTTCTTAAAATGAAGTTTGAAAATTTGTCTTTGAAACAACGAAAAGAATATTTTTAGAGTTGGTTAAATAAACGGTTATGGGAAACGCAAAATCCTATTTCAAACTTTAATTAGTATTTAGGTATAGTCTTTATTCAGTACTAATTCTCAAACTATAAACAGCCCTATAACAGAGACACAGGCACAGACACATGTGAGCACACACACATAAACACACATATATTCACACATATTTACAGGCGCAGGAGTGGCTACGTGGTAAGAAGCTTGCTTCCCAGCCACATAATTCCGGGTTCAGTACCACTGCGTGGCACCTTACCTATTATAGCCTCGGGCCGACTAAACCCTTGTGAGTAGATTAGATTTGGTTGACGGAACCTGAAAGAAGCCCGTCGTATATATATATATATATATATATATACATATATATATATATACTTGAATACAAACGTACATGCACATACATATTTTAAATATATGTGTGTGTCTTTCTGCATGTGTCTATGCATTTGTATGTGCATATATTTATTCAAAATATATTTTAAGTAGTGCAGACGTTATCCGACATAGAACTCAATACGTAGGGTAGAGTGTA
>NC_068995.1:6678575-6680276 GCF_001194135.2 Octopus bimaculoides | reverse complement strand
TATATATATATATGTATACATATGCATAAGATAAGTATCAGATATACATGTATGCTATTCTCAAGTGGTAGTACGACCACTGTGAAGAATACTCAATATATTTATGAGAGTCAATGTATTATATCTTGATTAAAGTTAACTACTTTTCCACTACTTCAAGTTTCTTGCTGCAGAGGCAATCATTAGATCATATATCTAGAAAAAAATGCCTAAAATGATATCGGGATTAACATTTGTGTTCAGTATCAAGAGATATTGTGTCACCGTTTTATGACAAGTTATTTTATTTACATCCACTATCTTAATTAGGTTCTTTTTCCAAGGTTTAATTTCTCAGGTAAAATTTGATTTCGTGTGGGCATATCGACATAAGCTCGGTCCTTCTGATTAAAGTATTTTTTGTTCATTTGTGCGAGCAGTGTTTTATTGTTAACGTATCCTTTATAATACCGGTATATTACCTATATTTAACCATGGGCATACATAGGCAAACATATCATGGTGCTAAGTGATAGGTAAAGACAATATAGAATTCAAACAATGAAAGAGACCAACCACCATCAAGAAAAGTGTACTCTACAAAATACTAATTAGCATGTTGGGAAGTATCTTTTAGCCTAGCATTAGATCAATAATTAGAAAACTAAAATTATTAGTCTGTAGCCTTGTTAGGCAGGAGACCACGTTGTACGCCAGCGAATTACGTTAAGGATACACGTGTTTGAGGAATACTCAGCCAGTTACACGCTGGCTGGATCTGACTTTGTCGAAAATTCAGTGTTCGTTTGTAATGTGTGAGTAATTTCACAGAGGAAATGGTATGAATTTATAAAGTTAAGAAGTAACACAATTCATACCTCATTTAGTCGAGGTCTTCGTGGATATATAAATGTGTGTGTATGTGTTTGTATATGTGTAATAGGTGTTTATATGAGATGCGTTTCCTTAATTCTATGCACGTTTCTGTCAGTGTTCGTGAATTAATACAAGTGCTATATCGCTGTGCATTTTCAAAATATTTCTACAACAGCCTATCTATCTGTTCATCCATCCATCTATCCATGTTTATGTATGTTAATACTGTATATAAATGTACCTGCAGCGTTGCATACTTAAAAGATACACGCATACAAGGAAGTAAAGCACCCCCCCACACACACACTCACTCTGGCCTACACGTATTAATATGTTCGTTTATCTTCATGTATTTATTAGCTGAATACCTATCTACCTAGATACATATTGCTATATACATTCGAAAAATATGTACGAGGTTTTTCTTCTTCTGTCTGTCTGTCTGTCTCTCTCTCTGTACCTCGATCTTCATTTCTCTTCCTTTCTTTTCTCCATTGTTTTAAGAAGGAAACAAAGGAAAGGTCGTTTTAAAATTTTTAATGAATTTAGATTAATTAATTTTAACATCCCAAGTTACGTCGTGCTGAAGAGTTCAGTAAGAGGACGAAATAGTACCACGGCTACCAGACACTTTAAGATCTTTGCCTCATTAAAAAATAAAAGAATTATATGGAAATATATGAATGCTCTTTTCACTCTTTGATAATGATTTCTCAGCATCAGAAAAGTAAACTTAGAAGCGAATTTCTTCCCTTAAGTAGCAATTTTCAATAATTCTACCTGTGAATATATATGCATATACATACATGTTCATATATATATATGTATATATATATATATATATAT
>NC_068995.1:6672672-6678360 GCF_001194135.2 Octopus bimaculoides | reverse complement strand
TATATATATATATATATATATATATATATATATATATGTATGTATGTATGCATGTGTTTATATATGCAAACACAAACATTTATATATGCATGTTTTATATACATGTACATTCATACATACATACATCCATACACACGTACACGTACACACACATATATACACATATGCAAAAACATACATATGTCCTTACGTACATACATACATACAAACAAATCTACGTGCAATCTTATATACACACAAACATGCACATACTAACATATACATTCACAAACATACATACTGTTTTCTATATTTACTCTTTTGCTAATCTTGCATACATAAAGCCACCTATTTACCAAATCCCAAATATCCCTAGAGCTGTGACACTTAATCACATAATCGGCCATTGTATCGGCCATGGAGCTAGATATATCTTCCGGTGTTGATGTCGGCAGAGGTGTATTGACATGATTTTCTTGACTCGGATGGATTGCCGCTGGACTCTTACATCCGTATAAGCTTCGAGAAAGGCATGAATAATACATAAGCTCGCCTCTCCATCTTCCAGCAGTTTTCTTGTTGCTCAAGAAGGAATGATTATTTTAATGTTGTTTAGACACAAAATCCATTCTGAACGAACATACGCGAATTAATACCAATATACTAAAAGACTTTCCAGCTGGCCGTGGCCATCCCGTCTTTTATTTTTTTTTTCTCCAGAAACAGCGTATTCTGGCCGTCATTAACTGATGACTCTGCTTTTCAACCCTTGCACAGTGAAATTAGATTTTGTGGTCATTCCTATAATGATGTTAGATTTCTACAAAACAAAAGAAAAAAAAAGACAGAAAAAAAGAAATATAGAAAAAAGGAAAGACGCAATAGAATTGGTATATTCTGCAAGTCACTTTACTTCAACAGACTTGACATATCTCAAAGAAAAAAAAAAAGGAAGAAAGAAAAATTTGAAATATGACATTTCTCAACGAAAGATAAACTGACCCCTAGAACTGCTTTCCACAAATAAGGGTCCGAAAATTTGAACCCAGAACGTAAAAAGCCCACAGGTTAACGAGTCTAGCAACTCGCTGCATTAGTATTGCTGAGTAAATGTCTGTCAGTTCAGCTAATGTCTATCTTTCTTTTAGATGTGACATAATTATATTTTTGTTGTGTGTCTATAAAGCGTCGACAACATCTCATATGAAGGAGATGAAACTTTCTCTACATTCAAATTCGATAAATATTAATATGATATTGACGATATATATATATATATATATTATAAAGTAGGTGAAGCTTTCTATATAATCTATTTTGATAAAATATTTATTTCACTTCAGTGACATACGTTATAATGTAGGTGAATATTTCTCGATATATTTTATTTCATGAAATATTTATTTTATAATGAAAAAAAAAAAGAAAAAAGGAAACCAACAAAACAAAAAAACATCTAAGTAGACAATAACTCTAAACGACTACTCCTTGATATTAAATGTAAATGAACTGTTGATAAATAAAATTGTTTATATATGTATATATATATATATATGTGTGTGTGTGTATATTTATGTATATATATGTAAATTTGTATATGTATGTGTGTATATACTTATATATGTATGTTTATATATACGTACTTATACATATGTATGTAATGTAAAAGTAATTAAGTATATGTATACACACACACACACACACACACACACACACACACACACACACACACACACATATATATATATATACATTTGTGTGTGTGTGTGTGTGTGTGTGTGTACATGTAAATAAATTTATACACGCTACATATACGTATATATGCATACGCTGAAAGAGAGAGATGCGAGAGAAATAGATATTTGATATTCTGTAGAAATGATGATGGAAAACGACATACAGACATAAATAGGATATAAATAGATGAAATGAAAGTGGAGAGTGACATGAGTGACAGAGTGACAACCACTGGGACAGAAACGCTGTAACATTCAGAAAAAAAACATAAAAGAGCTTTCTAGGCAAGATAATCCATGAATTATTCTTCCTAGAAAAAAAAAGTGGGGAATAAACCCAATGAAAACTAAAACAAAAAAAATTATGGAAACGACTAAGAGTTAAAACATTGAAAAGGTAAAGAATTATTGCGAAATGTTCTGGCAATAAAGAGCGTCGTTTGTGTGTGTGTGTGTGTGTGTGTGTGTGTGTGTGTGTGTGTATGTGTGTGTGTGTTGTTCTTGGAACTGGAATAAATGTCTGCCATGACAGAGATAAATTTGAATTTGAATTTAGTTTATTTTCACATACGGTTCATGGTGGTTGATTCGAATTGGCATTCAGTATAAACAGAATTTAGTTTTTAAATTAAAACATATTGAAGTATCTTATGTGGATGAGTAATCGTGAAGGTGGCGCTGTTTGCAGTGACTTATTTACAGCAATGCAATAGATTAGGTTATTCTATTAATTCTATTAATGTATTTTATTTGTTAATGAGATTTATATTATTTATGTATCACAAATCATTATAATATTTATTACTATAAATATTACATTATAGAATGTATCACAAAGTACCATAATATTACTTACCATTATAAGGTTACTATTATATTTCATAAAGAGAGCTAGCGTCACTGTGTCCTAATGACACCAAATTTGGGTGACGGTCCTAAATAAACTTTGGATATTCTAATTCACTGAGAATTAAAAAAGTAGAGTGGTGCTGTCATATGTCTAAACGATTATATTCTTGAATGAATTCCAGTCCATTAGAGCATGTGTTTACTAAAAGAGAAAAAAATTCAAATTAGAGATTATGTTGTTATTCGATCTAACAGACCGTATTTCGGTCTGCTTTAATCTTATGGAACCCAATATTATTCAGATTCAATTGTGTCAAACAATTAAAATAACCGAAATTAATGTATTGTATTTCAGAAATTCTAAACAGTGAATTATTTTTGGATAGATTAGATCAAGTACATATCGTTCTGTAAGTAGAGATTAAACTCGAGCGGGATATTCCATTATGGTATTTGAAGATTTCTTTAATAAAGATTTTATGAACGAAATTTGAAGATTTTTATTAACAAAAGTCTTTTTGTTTATTATAAATTTCTTATGTCAATACAAAATTTCAAAGCATTAAGATCGCTGGCCATTCAGATGTCTGTATAGCTATTGTTTCTGTCGCTAGAGTTGTACTTTCCAAACTATGCATTCTCATTGGTTTCTTGTGTGTAAAGTGCAACTCATTATATTTACAAATAGAGAAGTTGTATTTCAGTTAATTAAATAATCAACAAGCCCCAAATTGTTAGCTCTCTTGTAAATTAAACAATGGTTTGGTATAATTGGTAAATGTATATCCACAGTTACTTCAGTTTTTTTGGTCAAACTCTTAACCATTAACACACACACACACACACACACACACACACACACACACACACACACACACACACACATATATATATGTATATATATATATATAAAAGAAGCTATACTCATACACAGAGTAGGGCCCCAAATTAACAACAGGCTGGGGGTTAGCTATTTTCTTAAAATAGCAACCTACCTATTAGAAAAAAGGTAATTTCTTTAAAATAAGCTATCTAGCTTACAGTCTGCTGTGAGCCTCCTTTATGGTGAAATTTCCTACGGCAAATTTTCTCACAGCATAAATGCTTAAATCGAATTTTGCAGACACGCACTGCGAAGACTTTCTTCGGAGGACCAATGTGTCAGTTTTCGCAACACTAATTCTCATCATTCGGCAGCAAAACCATTCTGCGCATGACTAAATAAACCTTTTTCCTTCCCTTGTTTGTTTTAAGACAATATGGTGTGTTTTGAGGGATATACAGCTGATATTTCTCGCGGGTCAAATAACCATGTAATGACTTCTTCGTTGGTTACGTAACAAATTAAGTTTTATGTAATCAGGAAAGTTGTGAATACGGCTATGAAGAAAGACTGTTATCGAGGTTGTAATAGAGAAGACCATAAATATAGCGATATAATACAAGTTTGACTGTATTTGATTGTCAGCTGCGTAAAAATAGAAGACAAACAAGCTATGAAGAAATTAAAACAAAAATTTTAAGATAGCTACAGTGTGTAAACTATTGGCAGTTTAAAGACTTGGAAGATAAATGAGAAATAGTAAGACGAATTAAAATACGGAAAAAGAATATTTAGAAAATATAAAAGAAGAAAAATTAGGAACAAGTCTTTGTTTAATCAAAATGATTTCTAACATTGGTGAAAGGTCATGAATTATGGCGTAGATCTGTCAATTAAATCTTGTAGTAGATTAGTGTTTATTTTATTGATATTAAAGGGATGAAAGACCAAGGAAACTCAAACTTGGTTTGAACGCAGAACGTAAAAGGACATTATCAAATATAATTTGTCCGGCGCTCTATCAACAATGTCATTCGTCTGCAAACATGATATTCAAAATGAAAATGGTACCGTCCTAGGATATATATTTTGTAGTTAGTGGATCTGACATGAAACCTAGACATTATAGTGGAATTCTGGGTTGGTTCAAGGGACAAACAAACCAAAACACCAATATCGTCAAAGACTTGAGAAATATGCATGAAAAAAAATGGATTGGAAGTGTTTATATTACATTTAATATAGTTTCTCAGAGAAGGCGGTGAGCTGGCAGAATCGGTAGCATGCCGGTCAAAATGCTCAGCGGCATTTTGGTCGTTTTGAGTTCAAATACTGCCGAGGTCGACTTTGACATTCATCCTTTCAGGGGGTCGATAAAATAAATACCAGCTGAGTGCTTGGATCGATCTAATCGACTTATACCCTGCCCCGAAATTGCTGGCCTTGTGCCAAAATCTAGAACCAATATACTCTGAGAGAGAAAAAAAGACACTTAGACTGGGCTCTGGATATGAATGGTGGAAACGGTTAAGGTGTGGAGCAAAGAAGGAATACATTTGTAATTAACATGACATGCCACAATAGATCTTACTGACTTTAGCTCTCTTATGATCCATAGAAGGATTCAGCTGTCCTAGGATCCATAAAAAGAGATTATATGGAGTGTCCTAATTGCTAGAAATAGCAGCAAAACCTGTTTACTTCGTTAAAAAAAGAGGGTAGTCTTGGTTACATTGTCCGTAAATAAAATGGAACAGTCATGAGCGGAACGCTTTGATGATTGTACTTGACTAGAGCTAACCGCGAGCTGAACAATAATAGTTGTCCGGTTTCCTAATACAGAAAAATTGAAAATAAAGAAAAACAGAAAAACTCTAGTTCTGTAACATCTCTGAAAACTTGACGTAACGAGATTTCATTGGGTTATTCTGGCTAAGTGTAAGGAGGAGTATGCTGATTAGATTGACGTATGAGATAACATCGTGACAGACAAGTGCTGCATAGTACATTGTAAGTAGATCGATAGCTAACAGAAAAAAAATCAATAGTTAAAAGATATATCACGGAAGAATTAGGAATTCACCATTGAGATCTGATTTTAACTTTAACTTGCAGAGAGTCTAAGATATGAAGGGGACCATATGTGTATATGAGGGGGTGTATGTTTGAAGGCAGGTGTATATATGAGTGTTCTTTTTATTCCAGACGGGTATGTGCTCGCTCGCTCGCTCGCTTGCTCGGCCGCCGGCAGCTGCCGTTCCGTTCGTTCCTCTCACTCTCGCACATTCGGTTTCTTCCTCA
>NC_068995.1:6667959-6670934 GCF_001194135.2 Octopus bimaculoides | reverse complement strand
TAATAATAATAATAATAATAATAATAATAATAATAATAATAACAATAATAATAATAGTAGTAATAGTAGTAGTAGTAATAATAATAATAATAATAATAATAATAATAATAATAATAATAAACTGCAATGTCAAACTTGAAAGTATTGACTACATCGTTGCCGGTTGCTCACTCCTTGCCCCTACAGAATATAAACCAGGCATGTTTGAGTTGGCCAAAACTTGTACTGGAGTATATGTCATCACAATGGTATCCTGCTCCCTAAGAACTGTTATGAACACCATCTCATAACCAGTCACTGAGGGAGAAAATGTTACCATCCTATAGGATTATGGGATACATACAGACAGGTAAATAAATACTAACAGACCAGACATAATCATCAAGGACATTCGACAAAAAGCATGCCTGTTAATTGATATGACAGTGCTACTGGTAGAAACGTCTTAGCAGAGGAATTTGAGAAAATATCGAAATATAAGGACCTTGAGGTTGAGACATCTAGGATGTGGCTGTTAAAAACTAAAACCGTTCCTGTTGTTGTAGGTGCTCTGGGAATGATAAAGAAAGATAGTGATAAATTTTTTTTTGATTAGATCCTTGGGAAAACAACAATACATGAGACTCAAAAAAAATTGTGTTGACATCAACCGCCTACGTTCTCAGGAAGTTTCTCTATATCTAATAAACACGTGCCTTCGGTCTCTGGTTGAGACCTGGTCGGAACATGAAATAAAAGGCAAATCAATCAGAAAACAACAACAACAACAACAACAACAATAACAGCAACAACAACAGCAGAAGCAACAACAACAGCAGAAGCAACAACAACAGCAACAACAACAGTAGCAGCAACAACCACCACAACGACCACAATAATAATAATAATAATAATAATAATAATAATAATAATAATAATAATAATAATAATAATAATGATAATTATAATAATGATAATAATAATAATAATAATAATAATAATAATAATAATAATAATAATAATAATAATAATAATAATGATAATAATAATAATACCTTGATGTACCAGACAGTGGCTTTCATGGTATGGTTTCTGATCTTGATTGATTGGAAGTGTTATCATGTACATTGTTTTGTCTTAGTATAAAAGATGGACTACAGTAGATATTTTGCTCAATACCACAGATCTACTTGTCAGTTGCTTGAATTTAACCAGCTGAGCATATCCCTTGATGGCTGACGATGTGTTGAAATGAATTCTTTAGGGTTTGGATAATACACCTTTGGAAATACAGGTGTTTCGTTCAACATCCTTAAACAACCCTTATTCAGGGACCATTTGAGTGGGATGGGCTACTCGACCTGAAGAAAATTCTAACTGGGCCCCACCTACAAGGTCATGCGCTGTTTATCTTGATATGAGACCACCATGTCACGCACATATGGTTGTGATGCATGTGCCTGGTGTACCCTTATCAGACGGGTAGTCATGATGGGTATAATGGGCTTCGTATATTTTACCCCAGTGTCACTTTGATGGCATGCACTGCTCTCTCACATAATAATAATAATAATAATTATAGCCACTTCGTGAATGGTGTAGTTAAAGGCATTAATTTTATACTCAGAAGAATATGATGATGATGATGATGATGATGATCATCATCATCATCATCAACGTCATCAACATCACCATCATCTTCAACCTCATCATCATAATCATCATCATCATCAACAGAAGCAGGAGCAGCAGCATCACCATGACCAAGGCCACGACCACCAGCATCACCACCAATACTTGCTCCACCACCACCACCACCACCACCGCCACCACCACCACCACTATCACCACCACCTCCAGAATGATAGTAATAATACCAATGCTAGTTTCTTTATATTTGCCACAAGGATATCTTTGGAGGAACATTAAGAAAAAATGACGATATTATCTTCATTAATAATGACACGCTTTGTTCGGGTATGATTAATTACGACAAACACTCAATGTGTGTGTGTGTGTGTGTGTGTATGTGTGTATGTGTGTGTGCGTGTATATGTGTGTGTGCGTGTATGTCTGTATATGGATATATGTGCGTGTACGTATGTATGTGCGCGTGTATGTGTGTCATTTCCGTTCTAATGTTTCTGTTCTAGAAGAAAGAAAGAAACAAAAAAGAAAAGAACAATGTTTTTGCTGCTGTTGTTGTTTGTGCTCTGGGTTTTATCTGCTTTGCTATTATTGATGATGATGACGATGATGATGATGATTAAGATGACAATGAAGATGATGATGATGATGATGATGATGATGATGACGACGACGACGACGACGATGATGATGATGATGATGGTAATGATGGTGATGATAATGATGTTGCTGATGATGATGATGCTGGTGATGATGATGATGATGATGATGATGAAGATGACGACAGCGACGACGACGACGGTGACGACGATAATGATGATGATGAGGAAGACGATGATGATGATAACGACAATGGTGCTGCTGGTGCTGCGGATGATAATGATACCGATGATGATGACAATGAAGATGATGCTGATGCTGATAATAAAGAAGATGACGAAGATGATGAAGATGACGTCGACGACGAAGATGACGATGATGATGATGAAGATGACGACGATCATGATGGCGATACTGCTGCTGCTGCTGTTGATGGTGATGATGGCGATGATGATGATGATGATGATGATGCTGATGTTGATGTTAGTGGCGTTCCTGGTGATGTCGATGATGATGATGATGATGATGATGATGATGATAAGTTTCAATCGGTTTTTATTGTTTATATTTCGTTTCGTAAGATAATTTCTCATTTTCGTTGAAACAACACAAGTTTTCATAAAACCTCTGATACTGTTTTACAACAAGAAACAATAACTCTAATGTAAAGAAACAAAAAAAAAAAAAAACAGAAAAAACAAAAAAATAAAGTACCATAGACAAACAAACAAAGCAAAAACGAAACAACA
>NC_068995.1:6667675-6667949 GCF_001194135.2 Octopus bimaculoides | reverse complement strand
AACGAAACAACAACAAAATCCGATATAATACAAGTGGAACTAAGCATGTACATACATGTGTGTGTGTGTGTGTGTGTGTGTGTGTGTGTGTGTGTGTTTATATGTATGCATTTACATGTGTAAATGTATGTACCGTATATATACAAATATATGTAAGACTATTTAAAGGAATGTAGACATATATATGTACATATATATATTTGTATATATGTGTGTGTGTATATATGTATATGTATATGTATGTATATATATATATATATATATATATATATAT
>NC_068995.1:6662396-6666656 GCF_001194135.2 Octopus bimaculoides | reverse complement strand
GTGGAGGTGCTGGTGGTGGTGTTGGTGGTGGAGGCGGCGGCGGTGGAGGTGGTGGTGGTGGTGTTGGTGGTGGTGAGAGTAAAGGAAATAAAAGTGAAATTGAATATTTTCTAGTTTCTAATGTGATAAGACTTTTAAATGAATATAGAATGAAGAGAGAAAGCTACAAACATGTGGTTTCTATAATAATTGTATAAGGACATATGTATATATACACAAATACATACATACACACATACATATATACATATATATATATATATATATACGTGTGTGTGTGGATAAATATATACATTTATAAATATATATATATATGTAGGTATAAATATACTTATATATTCATATATATATGTGTATATGTATTTATGTATGTATGTAAATATATACTCATGCACGTATATGTTTATATATAAGAATACATACGTGTCATAAGTATATGTGCGTGTATGTATAGATTTAATGCATATATCTATGCTCACGCATACACACGTACACACTCATACACACATGTATATATATGCATACATATATATATGTGTGTGTGTGTGTGTGTGTGTGTGTGTATACCCTTATATGCATACGTAGGCATAACATGCACACACACAAGCATATGTATATTTAGACACACACACACACACATATAAATTAACAGAATGCGATAAAAAATCCAAGGCTGTGATAGTTTTCAGAACATTTATAAAGAGGTCTTACTGCTGTTTCCGGGATATCTTATATATCCCTTCGTCAGAGACGATGCGAGAAAATTATATATATATATATATATATATATACATATATACGAGGGAGTGCTGAAAATTTCCTAGCTTTGGATAAAAAATATATAGGAGGATCTGTTAATTATGATTTTATTCAACATATTCCCCTCTAGGATTCACACTCTTATTGCAGCTGTCCTTCAGTTTTACTCAGCCTCTGTAAAAAAACAAACAAACAAAAAACACTTGGAAATTTAGATCTCCAACTAGGCCTTTCGCGACACCCTTAAAGCCGGGAACTTTTCAGCATCCCTTTATACATCCCCCCACACATAGATACATATATATCTAACAGGGCCACGCGATCAAAATCTCTCTTAGTAGCGGGCTCCATACCCCACACACGTATGTAGTGCAGTACGACGCGGGGTGCCAACCTCTCGATAGCCTAATGTGTGCGGAATATGTGCCGATTAAACACCGTAATAAAATATCAAACATAAAACAGGTATTCTATTTACTGTTGTATAGGACATACACGTGTTTCAGAAATAAACACGTGTATCTACATAACAGTTGTAGAAACATTATGTAATCACGCACTTAACATCATCAGTGTTTCACAAAAAATACAGCTTTTTGTAATTATTTCTGTATTTTGCTGAAACGCGTTTATGCCCTTTGAAGCTTGTTTTTTAATTATATACATACGGATATGCATGCATACATACACACATACATACATACATACATACACATGCACACACGCACACATATACATACACAAACGCACACACACACATTCGATGATTTGGAAGCGGTGACGAGAGAAAATTCTGTAAATAATATTTTCATAAGCTTAGAGCTTATAAAAATATTATTAACGTATATATATATATAGGAACTTCTGTGAGATCGTATGACAGGCTAAAATTAGCTGTCAAATTTAACTTCAAATGTTACCCTATCATCTTAAATAGAGATGAATATACCGGGTAAAGAAGTCCTAAATATGCCAGAAAAGAAGACAGCTGTCCACCGCTTGAATGAGGCATGAATGCAGATATCTCGAGACACACGGAATGGGGTTGAATGGGAAGGAACGATCGGCTTTTCAGTTAAGATTCAGTTAGCTGCGCCTCCTGAAATTTCTCAACCCATAGAAGAAATATGATAATACAGTAAGGATATAAATCATTTCAGAAAACAACTTTTGATTTATAAATTTTGTCAATGATAGACTGTAGAGATAAAATACACAGAAAAAAAATGTCGGGGGTGGAATAAAGCACAAAAGAAAATTCCGGGGTAGGAGTTATTCGTAAACGGAAATTCACAAACAAATCGAAAATAAAGAAAACAAAAACACATTTGTCCAAAAGATATTTCTTGCCTTTCATTTCTATTTCCTTTTTCTAGTTTTTATTCCCTTTCATTTCTTTATTAGGTTTTGTTATTTCGAAGAGCCATTTTCCTGCTTAGTTCCATTGTTGTCCCCTCCCACCCTTATCTAAAAAAGATAAGCTATTCAGACAATTGTTGTTGTTATTGTTCAAGAAGTTATTTTCTCTTCTTCACAATTCTTGAACTGATTGACATAATCAACGTCAGCCGTTGAAGAGGGAAATGCTTTATTAATTTTTACTTTTTTGATTTAAAAAAAAAATTTCCTCTTTATATCCGAAACAAAAAGGAAAAGAATGAAAATATTTTATCATCTGGCTATTTCTTTTTTTTTTTTTCTTTATATAAAATATCTTCTCCCTCATTTTCTGATTTGCTAATAACAATTTCTTCCTGAGATGCGATTACAAAAATTTATAATTGACATAATCAATATTAGAAGAGAGAAAGGAATCTTTTATATTTATTCAATTCCCATACTCCTCTTGCACAAATATAATGGTAGTTTTATCGTCTGCTTCTTACAAAATTTGTTCTCCCTCATTAAAAAGCTACTAAGAAAAATTTCCTCTTTCAACCAAAACCCCTGAGAAATCTCCAGACATCACTAAACTTATTGAAGGGCAAGATCTCTGAACGTTCTTGATATTTACTTATTTTACCAATATCAGAGACAAAGAAAACTCAACACAATATTCTTACTAAAGTAATATAGAATGTCACTCACAAGAAAAAGAAAAAAAACAAACAAACAAAAGTCATGAGACAAAGATAAATACTTTTCTGATATTATATGCAGTATATACTGCAACATAAATAATATTAGAGTATAGTTTGCACGAAACATTGTCTGATATATATAAATGTTCTAGATATTTTTTTTTATAAGAGATGGTTAGTACGATTATCTTGTATGAGAGTATTTCAGGGTTAGAACCCGTCGCCCACCACACTACAGGAAATGGGAGAAACGGTGTTCAAGAAGTGGTCCTCATCCTAAAATATTGAAATACATGATAAAAGTAAAAATCTGTATTATTTATTGCAGCTTGCATTGTTTTCATTCTATAAAAAATGAATAGAAACACCTATAAGTAACGGGGGTGGGATATTCCACTATTCTAGCAGAATATTCCACTAAATTAGCAAGATATTCCATTAAATTAGCTGGATATTCCATTAAATTAGCAAAATATTCCATTGAATCAGCAAGATTTTCCATTAAATTAGCAAGATATTTTACTAAATTAGCTGGATATTCTACTAAATTAGCAAGATATTCCACTAAATTAGCTGGATGTTCCACTATTCTAGCTGAATATTCCACTAAACATACACGGAGAGAAAACCACCATGTGGATTTAATAATGCTAATAATGGCAGTCAAAGCCTAAAACCAGGAAAGAATATTTTTACATTAATTTGCGACTTCACTGATGAGCTACGGATGATTAAATAAACAATTAATTATCTTATTAGTTGTTTTATTTGGTCAGTAATAGCAAAACGTATTAGTATAAGGTTTACTATATTTTATTCACTCACATATTTTGCTCGCATACAAATCAATGTGCTTTAATGTAAGAATATTCCTTCGTGGTTTTAGGCTTTTACTGCCATTTTTAGCATGTAAGAAATCCACATGGTGGTTTTCTCTTCGTGTATGATTCATACACTGTTATATTTAAAAATATTTGTCTTCTGACTCTTATTACGTATGCTAGCAACTGGTAGATAATTATTTTATAATTTTTACCCTTACACACACACACATGTCGGTGTGTATGTGTGTTACTGTTTGACTTGATAGCGCGTGATAATTGGAAGGCAAGGTTTCCTTCAGGTATATAGTGTCCTTCGTTTTAATTTTTCTGCGAAAAAAGTGTCTGGTCATGGGAAATTATTAGCTTACTTGGAAACAGGTGAAAGTTGGCGACAGGAATGGCATCTGAGTGCCAAAAATCCGCCTCAAGATTTCGTCCGACCCATGGAAACGGGGACGTAAAAATGGGCATTAAAACGGCATCAAAGAATGATGATGACGTTGATGATGATGATGTTGATGATGAAGAAGAAGAAGATGAAGATGATGACGATGATATATTTATATATACATATACATATACATACATACATATAT
>NC_068995.1:6659078-6660243 GCF_001194135.2 Octopus bimaculoides | reverse complement strand
ATATATATATATATATATAACTCTTGATTGGACCATGTCAGGTGGGGGAGAAGAGCCATGCAAGGAACGTGAAAATCCCGGTGGTGCACCAGCATGACCGCAGCCACTTGGCTGAAACACATAAATAAATAAATAAATAAATATATATATATATATATGTATGTATATATATCAAATGATATAGACGCAAAATAGAATATACAGGAAACTTTATTGCTCACAACGATCGTTTCGACACATCCTGCATCGTTCCCTCGCAAGCGGGAAATTATACTAGTTACGATGCATCCCACGGTGCAGAAGCGCTTCGTTACGTGATGTAATAAGAGGTATCTCGCTCGGATTTAATACAGCACGTTGTTAGTGACCGTAGGTTTAATCCGTTGGGTAGGAATGTATGTATGTATGTCGTTTCATCATCTTGAACTGTTAATCCCTACATATGTTTTTCTATCTCTTCGTTTTTCGTTTTTGTTCTCTCTCCATTTCCCCCTCTCATATCTGTCTGTGGGAGAGCGTAGGCTCGAAACGTCAAAGACTTTTCCATTCTTCCCGAGCGTCAAACAAATACTCCAGCACGTTGTTCCCTCTTCGTCTTTTGTTTTCTGTAAACTTTAACTATATATGTATATATATTTATTTATTTGTATTTATGTGTGTGCGTGTATGTGTGTGTATAAATACATATATATCTATATATATGTATAAGTTGTATTTAAAATTAAAGCTCAGGTAGGTAACTTTAAGGTGTAGTAAACAAAATTTGTTATGGGAATGTAATTTATAGTGTGCCTGGAAAACACGTTCACTGCTTGTAGCTACCAGGCTTCATCCAGGGTCTGCACTTCCGTTGCCGGATGTACGTAAGGAATACCTCGGTGCACATTAAGTGTATTCTAAATAATTAACACGGAAGACAGTGTACGCCTTCCGTGTTAATCATTTAGAATATGTATATATGTGCATATAATGTATATAATCTATCTATCTATCTATCTATCTATCTATCTATCTATCTATCTATCTATCTATCTATCTATCTATCTATATATATATATATCTACATGTCTATCTATATCACGGTACATCTCTGTTAGTCTATATCTCTTTTTCTCTCTCTATGTACAAATTTATTTGTGTGTGCATGTGTTTGAAAGAGAGAGAG
>NC_068995.1:6656366-6658690 GCF_001194135.2 Octopus bimaculoides | reverse complement strand
AGAGAGAGAGAGAGAGAGAGAGAGAGAGAGAGAGAGAGAGAGAGAGAGAGAAAGAGAGAGAGAGAGAGGGACAGTTTGTGTGGGCATATGTGTTTGTGTGTGTTTATGAGTGCATGTGCTGTTTGAAACGAACAGGAGAAAAACTTCTTAATACTTGAAATGGAATATAATTATATTTAAGTGGCTTATGTCTGATATCTTGCGCCGTTTCTCCGATTTATATTATTCATCAATCAACCGGTCAAATAGCCTGAGCTGATCTATAATGTTTCAGTGTAATGTACCGTTTCGACGGTGACCAGGACGAACTTTACCGTTTGAAGGGGTCACGCATTTCACAAACGTCTCAAGCAATGATACATGGAAGATTGGGTGGGAAAGGTTGGTTGTAATTAAGAGTGTACAAGTATGTTTGAATAAGTTGTTTGTGTGTCTGTAGCGCATTGCGCCATAGTTTTGGATTGTACAGAAATGACGACTTAAGAATCTCATACAATGCAAAGAAAAAAAAAACCCGGATAATTAACAGATTTAAAGAGGATTTAACAGGAATATTAAAGAGTTTGAAAAAAAAATAATAATTAGCATGAACGTAAAGATAACCAATGAAGGAGATTACACGTTAATTACCGAGAACTATTTAAGGTGTCTTTACTACTGCCATCTCCGCTCATTTAAATGAGGAATAATCTCAGTTAATCTGAAAACTTAGAGAACAAAGAAATGAGCACACTTTAGTAAATAAAGCATTTTCGGGAAAAAACCTTAATGAATCAGGAAATTATAGGACTGTAGGTGCTGTCTATCTTAAAAGTTCCAGGTATTAAAGCAACTGGAGGTCAGAAAGTTTGTTCAAATGGTATGGTTGTCAGTGTTTTCTTCTGGATAGCTTCCAGACTTAAACGTCCCAGTCATATGAAATAGCCATCTTCTTTTAAAATAGCGTCGCAGACCAATGGCTCTGGCTGTTAACAGATTTGAATAAAAAATTTTCACCTACTGCCATTATAGACCGGTGAACTTCAGCTCATGACGCATTCGATCAAATGATAGTCTCAAGAATGTGTCTGTCTTATGTGATTTGTGAACATGGCTTCATTAACTTAATACTGTCTGAGTAATCACACATGCAACCTAAGTGAGTGAGACTCCGTGTAACAAGAGAGCAAACCATCAAATGTTTCCAAATATATATAAACTATACAATGTTTATTGAATTATGTTACATATATACAATTAACCTCATCAGTCACCTTACAAAGATCATCCTGAGAATGTTAATCTTATTTGAGAAATGAAACAATTGTTGGTTAAAATGTTGATTAATTAATAAATTAATGTGTGTCCGTTAGAGATCTCAGTTTTCGAACTCAATATATATATGTAGTAAAAAAAAAACAAAAAAAAAACAAAAACTAAGAACAAACACAAAAAAAACAACAACGCGAGGACGTGGTACATGTAAAGTATTAGCAGACGCTCAGGGAAGGAAAGAAAGGTGGTTTAACGTTTCGAACAAAGCTCTTCTTCAGAAAGAGGAATGTCCAAAAGAAAAGGAAGACTGAGGAAAAGAATATATAAGTATACATACATACATACATACATACATACACACACACACACACACACACACACACACACACACACACACACACACACACACACACACACACACACACACACACACATATATATATATATATATACATGTATAAATAAATATATACGGTGAGAGTCATGGTAATACTATAAATAATTTGCATGAAAAATGTTGACGTTTGCGCGGCAGCATCCGACTTACCATTTTATGCAAGATATTTTCGAAGTCAAATATACAATTATTTTTACATTTGAATCAGCCAGACTGTACAACAAAAGTGATATTTTTAAGACACTGGAATATTTTATATATACATATACATACAAATATATATCTTCCTTCATTAATTTATTTTTAACAAAACTATAAACTTATTTTACTTTTTACGGCTTATGGAGAAAATTATTCGAATTGCAGAAAGATATATAACGTTTATATCATTCAAAAGAGAAAAAAATTCTACATAAACTGTTAAAAGTAAAATAATTTTATACAGTTTTATTAAAAATATATTAATGAAGGTATAGATCTGTCATCGGTCTTAACCTTATTTTGGTCAGTGTGTTATATATATACATATGTATACACGTTTGGTACACGCTCTTACCTGCATGTGTGTGTTTATATGTATGCACACGTTTTTATTTCACAAATCAAGCAACAGCTAACAAATGTGTGTGTAGACTCTCCCTCACTCTCTTTATATATATATATATATATATAT
>NC_068995.1:6653109-6655979 GCF_001194135.2 Octopus bimaculoides | reverse complement strand
ATATATATATATATATATACTCAGTTACTGTAGTGAAACCATTCAACAAGTTAAAAGCACTTAATTCGTAGAATAGTTTGATGTAGACTTTGTACACTAATTAATGGGACAGAAGCTTCTATTCCATTAATTACTATTTAAAGACACAAATCTCCCCCTTTTCCTCCTCATACACGCATTGAATTTTAAGAGAGAGAAATGTCTGGGTGAATTAATTTAAAACTGCTTAAATTTAACAGAAAACAAAACAAGCCTGCTTAATATATTTATGGGTTTCTATTTTCTAATGATTTTAAAGAATAACTATAGGACATTTTCTGCTTCCCTTCCTCTTAAATTTAACTGCTTTTAAATGAATTTTTACTTAGGGAATACTTCTTAATCTTTTTTTGTGGTTTTTCATTTTCATCTTTACTATCTTTTATTTTTCTTAAACTACCCTGTACATTGTATATATATATTTATTTCTTTGTTGCGCACGAAAGGCTAAACACAGAGGGGACAAACAAGGACAAATAAACGGATTAAGTCGATTACATCGACCCCAGTGCGTAACTGATACTAATTTAATCGTCCCCGAAAGGTACTTATTTAATCAACCCCCAAAGTCGACCTCGGTGGAATTTGAACTCAGAACATAAAGACAGACGAAATACCGCTATGCATTTCGCCCGTCGTGATAGCGATTCTGCCAGCGCGCCGCCCTGTACACAGTATATATATTGGATTACTTCCAGGTACTGTCAATGGCGTCTCATATTTGTATTGGAGAAACAGGATATGTGCCCATCCGCCTGGAGCAAAGTATGGCTGAACTTGAGTTCTTGTAAAGGGAATGCGGCTCCTTAATTTATAGGCAACAAATGATCACGATATCTAGAACAATAAGAATCTGCAAGACATTGTTAAGATTTTAAAGGATGAAAAACAGAAACAGGATGCTTTCCTTTACAACTAAAACATTGGTGCTTAGCAAATGAGCGGTCAAAATTAAATTAAAAAGAGAAGAATACACACAAACACACACACACATACATACAAACACATAGATAATACATACATATTATCTATCTATCTATCTATCTATCTATCTATCTATCTATCTATCTATCTATCTATCTGTCTACCTGTCTCTCTGTCTATATATATACACAAATGTATCTATATATTCATGCATGTATACATACACATGTATACATGTACGTATGTTTGCATATATAAATATATATGTACATATATATACCCAAATACATATTCATATATAAATATATTATGTGCATACATATGTATACATGAATGCATATATGCATATATATATATATATATATATATATATATATATACGTATGAGTATGTGCTTATATATGCAAACACGTTATGTACACATACACACATGTGTACACGTACAGGCACACACACACACACACACACACAAGCGAGTGTGAAGCAGTGCGCTGCACGTGTTAATATTAATGTATTATGCTTGTATTTTGTGTGACTCAAACGCATGAAGAGAAGCACGCACACACATACACACACTCTGTCCCTCACACACACAAACACATACAGGCACGCATTCGTAAATACACCCCATCACTAAGAAAGAAAATTTGTGAATTGTATTATGTTAGAATAATTTCTAGAAATCGTACCTATTTTCTAAGTATAAAAGACTCAAAATAATAATAATGATAATAATAATAATAATAATAATAATAATAATAATAATAATAATAATAATAATAATAATAATAATAATAATAATAATAATAATGATAATTATAACAGCAACAGCAATAATAGTAAAAGTAATAATAGTAGTAGTAGTAATAGTAGTAATAATAATAATAATAATAATAAATAATAGTAGTATTAGTAATAATAATAATAATGATAATAATAATTATTATTATTAAACTAGATGTATAAATGAATTTATTAATGTATGTTATTTTTATTCCTTGTACAGAGAATATATTTTTATCGTCACAAATAGATTTATGTTTGTATTGATACGTATAACAAAGGATATGTCTGTATTGTACAATACTCCGTATTGTATTGTATTGTGTTATGAAAATAAATTGTGCTTTACCTTAACGCCTTTGTCGGTTTGGTTGTTCTTGGCAGAGAAATGAACAATAATAATAATAATAATAATAATAATAATAATAATAATAATAATAATAATAATAATAATAATAATAATAAAAATGATAATCATAATCATAATAATAATCATAATGATGATGATGATGGTGATGACGGTAATGATGTTTATTATATTAGCTCAAGGCTACAACTTCAGGATGAGAAGACGAGTTCATTTCATTAAGTATCTATTACGAGTGTTTCCTCATATCGACCTCGAGTGTGAGAGGTAAACATCGTCATCAGCGGGATTTGAACTCAAAGGATTTAAAGAACGTAAGGCATAATGGAGTTAGCTCAACAATAAAATACACAAAAATACAAAAAACAAAACAAAACAAAACAAAAACAACTGAAAACGAACAAACAGAGAATACTTGTTTACAGACTCTGCAACTTCTAAGTTGAGGGAAAGAATAAAGATTTCAAACATAAACGCAAAATCACAAATTTAGACGGAATTATTATTATTATTATTATTATTATTATTATTATTATTATTATTATTATTATCATCATTTGCCTTTCATCCTTTCAGAGTCGATAAATTAAGTACCAGTTACGCACTGGGGTGGATGTAATCGACTTAATCCCTTTGTCTGTCCTTGTTTGTCCCTTCTATGTTTAGCCCCTTGTGGGCAATAAAGAAATAAGAAACTTTAGAACGTTGAACAAAATGTTTAACAGCATGTCTTCTATTTTTACGTTTTGCGTTCAAA
>NC_068995.1:6650004-6652734 GCF_001194135.2 Octopus bimaculoides | reverse complement strand
GTTGTGCCTATAACGGAAAAGATTAATTTTATTATTCATTCTTATTGTTATTCTATTCACGTCCTTGTCATTTCGGGTCCTTCCTTTTTAATTATTTATAAAAATGATTTAAGTTGTTGGCGTATAAAAAATCTCCTAAATAAACAAAAATAAATCCTAAATCCACAGTTTGTAATAAAACACCATCGTCAGTTAAAAAAAAAAAAGGATTATTTTATTTTATCCACACCTTTCCTATTCTGTTTCTCTGTCTGTATGTCCTTCTCTTTCCCCACCCTCTCCTCGAACTCTTATTTTAAAACCCCGGTGACTACTTTCCCAAATATTAAATATGATGTTTGTATTGTCAGCTGACATAAATCTGTTTACTTTCTTTCTTCGTTGTTAATTTAAAAAAAAAAAATTCGTCTTCTCTCTCACTTCTCTGATTCTTTCTCTCTTTTTCTTTCTGCCTGGCTCTCCGTCTCTTTCTCCCTCTTGCTCTTCATTTTCCATTTATTTTGATTTCTCACCAACTTTGACATCTTAATTGTACGTCAGACGATATTTTGACGACCAGACCGACACGTCTGCTCTAATATCATTCTGTCCTAATTTCAACAAACGTTTTTCCAAACATGCGCTCGCCCTTCACATCACTACAGGAACAGGTGTTAAATGTAGCCTACGAACACTATAGTGACAACCGAACAGATTAAACACTCACTTTTCTCACGTTACAAATTAAATATTTTGACAAGAGCTTCTTCAATTCTGATTGTGCAATGGGGACGAAGGTAAATTCATTAGCATTTTTAGATTATTTCATATCTAGTCCTAACGATTCAGTTTCGATTCCTGTTTTAGTAGTTGGTGGTGATGACAGTATTTAACCCCGATCAAAGAGCTGACTAAGATATTCCAACTGTGAACATCCTGTCGATATGGAAATATGATGAGCTACTTTATTCAATGTGTCCTCTTGTTTTACCAAGACGGCAGGGCATAATTTGAAAAGAATTTGGTTGTTCTTTCTGGTAGATGGAGTGACCATTTCCTCACCTGTACTTTATTCATATTGTACCATGTCAGGAAATGCTGTGAATCTCAGTTGTTATTCTTTAACCCATGGCCGGCTGTTATCGAGAACACCTTTGGTTAAATAATACTGGTTTCAAATTTTGGCACAAGGCCAGCAGTTTCAGGGGAGGTAAGTCAATTACATCAACCCTAGTGATCAACAGTTATTTATTTTATCAACCCCAAATGGGATGAAAAGCAAAGTCGACATCGGCAGAATTTGAACTCAGAACGTAAAGACGGACGAAATACTGGAAAGCCTTTTGCACGGCATGCTAACGATTCTGCCAGCTCACCGAATTCTATGCTTAGTAGTAGTGGTGATGGTGGTAGTCGTAGTAATAGTAGTAGTAGTAGTAGTGGTAGTCGTAGTATTAGTAGTAGTAGAAGTGGTAGTAACTTGACCACAACGTTACACGTAGTATTCGCATTAACGTGTAGTCAAGTCCCTGTAAGTATGAAAGTGATTTCCATCAGGATCGATGATTGCTTTCTCTACTTCCAGGGTCATTAGATAAAACCTCAAGCGACATCTCAGTCTGCTTAGCTGTAAATATATGCCATACAAACATTTCACTAGAGTTAACAGTGAGAGAACTGGAAAATGTCTTGAAAAATATTTTGTTAGTTTGTTGCGCTGAGTTCACATACTTCCACTAGCGTGCATATATTTACCGCAATCCCCAACACACACACACGGCATACATGCATACATGTTAACACACATACAAACATACGTGCACATACATATACACACATACATACACATACGATCGTATGAACACACGGAGATTTGTGCACTCTGAGCAAGCGGCTTTTGGTTGTTGCTAGCCCAGCCGGAGATAACAGCACGATCTCTCTGAAATCAAACCACCAACATCTTCAACAAAGAACGGAGCAGTTGTTAATGTCACGGTCGATACAGCAGAAACACAGAGAAAGATAATGGTTGGAATAGTTTCGATTATATAGCTCTGCTCACTGAGAAATGACCTAGGGTTAAACAACCGGAGAGACACGTAGTTTTACTTTGAACAACTTGTTATCATTAAACCAACTTCTATCACAAGATACTTAAAACCAAAGTGACTCAACAGTTTCTCACTGTCAGATAGTACAGACTTTGCTTACTAAATGGTCTAATAGTCATAGTACTGTGGTACGGAGTTAGTTCGGTTGTGGCGGAGAGTCGTGGGGCGGTGGTAGAATGGCGTAAAATCACGGTTTTGTATGTGTATTGTGTATTTTCTGATTTTAAGACTTCGCCGTTTTTGCTTCTTAAGATTCCTCTGAGGTCTACACACACACACACACACACACACACACACACACACACACACACACACACACACACACACACACACACACACACACATATAGATACACAAGCCAATGATATCTATGTACGTATATATACATACGTGTATATATACATATTTATACATACATACATATATATATATATATATATATACATACGTACGTAATCATTCAATGATATGTATGTACACACACACACATATATATATACGCATATATGTAAATGCGTGTATGTATATAAATAATTACATACATATATAATGTACATATGTTTATGTATGCATATGTATATGTATATATATGTAAATATATATATATGTATATATATATATATATGTATATATATATTTA
>NC_068995.1:6643906-6649071 GCF_001194135.2 Octopus bimaculoides | reverse complement strand
TATATATATATATATATATATATATATATATATATATATAATATTTATACGCGCCAAGCAATGTCTATACAGCGAAGTGATAGAGGAATGAGAAGGAATAAAAAGTTTACGACTAAAATTTCTAGCTTCAAAGCGAGGCTTTTATCGCTTCAGTTATGGCAGCCATCATGTCGTTAGACGGTATTTCATAGTGCGATAAACTGAGGTGGTTTTCAAACAGACTATCACTCACTCACTCACTCACTCACTCACTCACTCAGTATTCTCCCTCTCTCTCACATATTTCTCTTATTGCATACCTACTAACGCAGTTAGTCTCACAATGTCTCTCTCTCTCTCGTATCACACAAAATCCTGTTAAGATAAGTATAGGAATTTGTCCAAATTTCACCTGAATCATACACGTATACACTCACGCAGACACACACATACACTTTCACATGTACGCGCGCGTGTGTGTTGCGTGTGTGTGTTTGCATGTGCTTGTGTATATGTATGTAGTCGCGTGGGTCTAGGCTCATCTATACGCGTAAGTGTGTGTGTGTGTGGCATATATGGAGACATCTTTTTGTCTGAGACATGAAGTTTGTTTTTTATACGATGCTCTGACGCAAGCATTGGTAAATACGCGCAGACATACAGCCACACACAAGGAAATACACACACACATATATATATATACTCTAGCCAAATGTACATATATATATATATATATATATATATATATATATATATATATATATATATATATATATATCGATACACACACAACATATCTATACACACACACACGTATATATACATATATATATATTTACAAAAATATAAGTATGTATATATGTATATATATATATGTGTGTGTGTGTGTGTGTGTGTGTGTGTGTGTGTGCATATATACATCCAAAAAATGAGAGAACATCAGCAGTAAAGGATTGCGCTTTAACAAATAAATAGACTTTTTCAATATATCGACTATTTTCTCCCTCGTTTATACACCCAATCATACACACATACACACACACACACACACATGCATGTGCACACACCCCATAACACACACACGCACACAAGTACACACTGATCCACCTGTGTGTGTGTCTATATGTGTCTACACGTTTTAGTAGACCTTTGCTTAAACACTATGACAAAATCATTCAAAAATTCTCTGAAGGTCTTATGCACCAGAGCTCATTAAAACCATGTGACCCGTTACTACGTTTTATGTAAGTTTTATTCCTGTTGTATTGTTGAACGACAATTTCTTTAGATTCTTGACCTGATTCCTCTAATTCAATGGAAAAAAACCCCCAGTTTTCCTAAATCTTGTAAAAACTTCTTTATACGAATACATCAAAGAATACCTCATGTTTTTGAATTATTTTTTCCCTCTACGTGTCAGCCACCACGCAATGTATACATATTAAACATATTCCAGCACATCTACATAATCACACACTCACATACTGACAGACATAGATACATACATACATACATACTACATCCCAAAGATGGAGCTTCGTACCTTTGGTGGAAACCGACTCTCTCCCCAGTGGAAGATTTATGATAATTAAAAAACAGAAGAGACATACAGTAATGCAATTTACAAATGCCATAGATATGTTGTACTCTTTTTTGTATATGTCTAAGTCCTTTTGGTTATAGCAAAATTGGGGTAGAAACACGTATATATGTATGTATATATAATACAGAGTAGAGGAAAATGAAAACGCAAATGCTAGGTAGTCAACCAAATTCCCGAACGCATAAATGAAGATATTCAATCAATGCAATTGAATCATATATATTTATACACATCAACATTTGGTTGACTGCATAGGATTTGCGATTTGCAATACATCCGACACAAAATTCTTCCTGGATAGTCTGCTAACCGAAACGAGTAAAAGGTAAACATTAAGGCCACATTTTATCATTGGTCAGTCATAAAAAAGTAAATAAATAAGATAGGCTGCATCCTCTTATGAGGACTTCTCACACTGGTGGGTTGGAGTTATTCTCGAACTCAACTAAATAAGATATGTTAATGGCTACCACGGTTGAACTTGAACTGAGAACGAATATACCGCAAAATAAAAAAAATAAAGTGTAAATACCATAATGCATAAGGTCATCCGACGCTTCTGCGTTTTCACCATGTCACTGCATTGGTCAGATACTTTATTTATCGACCCTGATGATGAAAGGCAAACTGACCTCGGTGGGATCTGAACTCAGAACGCTAGGAATCGAAACAAATACAACAAGGTATTTCGTCCGATGCTCTAATGCCTCTTTCAGTTCGCCTTATGCAATATGTCATTTTAACAGACAGTTGGTTGTTATTTCGTTTAGAAATTTCAGATGGTGTCATATCGTTCACCTACAATGTCTTCTAGGATGGTAACGTTCTGGTACTTAAATATATTAATTACTAAACGAAGCACACACCTGTCGTGCAGCGATTCAACCACGTACCATTGAATAAACTACTGTAAAATAATTCAGTTTCGTCCATGTACATTCTGAGTTCAAATTCCTCTGACACCGAACAAATCCTTTTACTTTCAGCCTCCATAAAATACCCACCAAATACTGCGGTAGATATTTATTGTCTGCACCCCATCGCAATCACAAAAAACGCAAACAAAGATTGCAGTACTGTACTAATATTAAAAATCAATATATTACAATCAATACCATTATAGAACTTTAATATATTATAATCAATATTCTTGTGTAAATTTAATAAGCTTTAACCAATGATATATAATAATATAACCAATAATATTGCGAAAGTGATTTGTTACAGCCAATAGAATTGCTATAACTAAATTTTTCAGTTGAGTATTTTAGTGACACCATAAACTGCCACTCCGTCGGTTGCGACGATGAGCATTCCAGTTCATCTGATCAACGGAACAGCTTGCTCGTGAAAGTAACATGCATGTGGCTGAGCACTCCGCAGACACAAGTAACCTTGACATAGTTAGGAAGATTCTGCGGGACATAAAATATGACATGTATTTTTGCCAGCTTTGTGAACCGGAGCAACGTGAAATAAAGTGTCTTGCTCAAGGACACAGCTCGCCGCCGGGAATCGAATGCACGATCTTATTATTGTGAACCGAATACCCAAACCACTAAGCTACAAGCCTTGACTAGTGACGTCATAGATATCGTTTAGCCTCCCTGAAATACGAACCAGTGATTAGCGTACGATTCTGCGCGGGGATGATTTTACTGTATTTCCATTAATAATATGTTCGATTCCTAAATATGTCCCTTCTCAGTAGCAAATTCATTTTAATATTCCAGCCTTAAAAAAGGAAAGAACAACTTTGCATTCCCAGGCTCTAACTCTAATCGAATGCTCGTAACAATGTCAGTAACTCTAGGCCTAAATTGACAATATTAGGGATATATAGGGATGATGGCCTATTGATATTGAGGTGGAGAATTAAGCGAACGACCTATACACGGAGGAAATACATCACAGTTGCCTTCAGCAAATATCAAACTGAAGATAACAGTATGAAGGAAACTGTATTTGCTTCCTTGATACAACGCTGAATCATGCATCAGCTCATTATACAACTTATACAAAACTAAACAATCAATAACTTTATTGTCACTCAAACGCAGCCATTTACAAAATATTTAGCAAATACATACAACGAGAAGATAACGTATAAGCAGCTTTTTATCCTACGAAGTGACTTTTGTAATCACCCGCGTTGACTTCAGAAACACAATAAGTTACAAATCATTCGCTATAAGCTGTTGAGTCTCCAGCAATTGTGAAAATCTGATCAAGATTTTCGGTGTTCAAAAGATCTGTTCACCCGCATTAAAACAAGGATATTCAACAACCGAAAGATATAAACCAAAAGATATTCAACAACGTTCTTCAAATCTTCAAAACGAAGATATATGTAAAGGAGATGTAGTGGGGGTAAAACCTTAATTTGCGAAACTTCGGAATTTATGACCCTTAGACTAAGGTTCGCACTTTCATAAACCTCTTTGCTGACGAAAATCAGAAGCACATTAGAAACTAAATTTAATAATCGTTAATTGTAACATGCTTCCGCTGCACATATTAATAGTGTGAGGTAGTGCATGCTGGGTAATTATTTTTACAAACCTCGATGGAAAAAGACTAAGTTCTTCTTAGTAAAACTAACATGGTTGCTAATCTAATACTCTATTGATCAGACACCAACTGTAACGGGTTATTGTAAGAAACAAGTCAACAACAGAACGACGACGACGACGACGCCAACAACAACAACAACAACAACAACAACAACAACAACAACAACAACAACGTTTGCATCAACAACTTTAACAATACAACAGCATACAGTTCAGTTATGATTTTCTTCTTATAAGAAGAAGATTTCTTTAAACAAAAACTTGAAGTGATTTTGAAGATACCTTTGAGGATTATGACTGACGAGATTGATGGATTACAGTTCAATCATAAACAATGATTGCTTTTTTTTCATTAGCAACTCTGTGATTGACTATTTCAAAATATTCAACAACATTGCACACACAACAAATGTACACACACACACACACACACACACACACATATATGTATATGTGTTTATATCCATGTATGTATATAAGCGTGTGTGCATATATATGTAATTCTGCATAGATTTGAAGATTATTTTTATACCAGTGCATAATGCGGTTCGTACGCAGAAACAAAAACAAACACACGCGCACACATGCACACAAACATATACAAAAGATACGCAAATACACACACACACACACACACACACACAAACACACACACACACACACAGAGTCTCTCTGTCTTTCACGCACACAAACATACAGAAACAAGCATACACCCAGACGAATGCAAATAAACAGAAAGAAAGCATTTGTTTGTGTATATTGTTCGTGTCTCCATGTATCTGATGTTACTGTGTCAACAACAGAACCAAATATACACGCCTGATCACAATGCATTATTAGTGGTTGTTTCTTGCACTTTATGCATAGGATAGTTTAGTAAAGTAGGAATAGAAAACTAAACTACATTATCAGATATGGACACGTATACATACATACATACACACGCATACAGACACACATTTACAAGTTCAGGTTATATATATATATATATATATATATATATATATATA
>NC_068995.1:6640002-6640960 GCF_001194135.2 Octopus bimaculoides | reverse complement strand
CTCTCTCTCTCTCTCTCTCCCTCTTTCTCTCTCTCTCTCTCTCTCTCCCTCTTTCTCTCTCTCTCTCTCTCTCTCTCTCTCTCTCTATCTCACCATTAATCAATCTATCCAGCTGCCTGCCTGAACATCATTAACACAGAAGAAAACCATAATTGATTGAAATGAATTTCATATTATTTTGTTTATTCAGATCATGTTCAGTAACAAACTGTGAACGAAATCGATTTATACGGTCTTCCTCGTGTTTAATAATTCATTTATATTCATATATATCGAGCTGCCTTCCTCCAGTATAATGAGTTTGAGAGATTCGGCCTAACGCATACAATGGTTTGAGTGTTTGAACGCTAGAAATGTTCAGTATTTGAGCGCTGATATGAGCGTGACAAATTATTGAGTGAATGATAAAAGAATAAGCAGCTGAAGTAGATCGAAGTGCTCAGGAATGAGCGCTCACACAAGTCGATAATCCTGTGATGTTATATCTCGTCTTACGTTGTAGCTGTTGTTTCCTCTGTGAGCAGGTGTAGGAACAACCAGCAAGTGCATTAGTTTGACGCTCGGGAAAAATGGAGAAGTCTTTTATGTTTTGAGCCGACGCTCTTCGACAGAAAGTAATAAGAGGAAATATATATACATATACATATACATACATACATACATATATATATATATATATATATATATATATATGTTAAATCTCAAAACGAGGTATAAACAGTAACTGCACGACACGCTGACGAACGGTAAATACCCAGAAACTCGAGTCAGTGCGTATCATGTCAGATCAACGATGGGAAGGATGACTTCCCTTTGCAAATACCTACAGGACACAGATGTGTGTCAACAGGCAGCTGGAGGAGATATTCTCCTGGGGTTAAAAGCAACAGTAACATTCACCCTTAGGGTTTAGCCGCATTTAAGTGGCAAATATACTTCCCGTTATATATATATATAT
>NC_068995.1:6627115-6637002 GCF_001194135.2 Octopus bimaculoides | reverse complement strand
CACACACACACACACACACACACACACACACACACACTCACACTCACACACACACACACACAAACACACACACACGCGCGTAAGTAAATAGACGTACATGCATGCTAGCATACACACTGTACAAATACACACATACACACGCATACACATGCATACATGAAGGCACAAAGAGAGAAACACGCAATCACATATACATTGATGCATAAGCATATATATATATATATATACATATATATATATAGATGCATACATACATACATACACGTACAAACACGCATATATTATAGTTGTACAAATACACACAAATGCACAACGACACACACATGAATACATAGACACAATGAGATAAATATAGAAGCACACATATAGATGCATAGCTAGACATACACATAAAGACACACACACACACACACACACATATACCTGCAAAAATACACACATACGAACGCTGACACATGCATAAACAAACGGACATAACGCAATAAATATACAAGCTTATACATACTCAGTGACACACGCAAAAACACATACACACCAAGCGATAAATACACAAGTACACATACACACACACACACACATACACACACACATGCACACACACATAAATGCATAAATACACACACATAACTATACACACGCACACACCCACACCCACACCGATAATTGAGAAAACAAAGAAGGGATTATTTTTAGGTTTAAAAAAAATGCTGGATAAAGCCGGATGTGCGGTAAAAAATAAACTTAAGGTCCCAATTGTATCAGGTGTTGTATGAAAAGTTTAGTGAAGAAAAGGAAAGAAGCGAAAAATCAACAGCAGCCATGTTAAAATAACTAACGCTCCCGCCCGACCACCTCCACTCGCCAACTAATCCCTACCAACGCAATAAAACAAAATAAAACAAACTTGTATTACCACTCTGATCACGTCGTCCACCATGACTACTGTGACAGCAAGAAAACAACAACAACAACAACAACAATAACAACAGTGAACATCTCAGTGTAACTTGTAGCGTCGACGCTGTAATAACATCAACGAAACTAGGAGACAACGAAGAAACCGAAGAACGAAAATAGAACGCGCACATACACACACACACGCACACACACACACACACGTAGGCATGTACACACAAGCACTTACACGCATACACAGGAAACATACTCACACACTTTACACACAGCCGCACCAAACATATACAAGCATTCGTACGTGCACACATACCTACTACTGTATGCATACACACACACAGACACGCACCTGCAACATAAACATGCAAACATAAGCGTACGTATACAGACTCACAAACACACACATGTAAACATCCACATGGATACACACACACACACACACACACACACACACACACACACACACACACACACGAATACAAACATGAACACAAACACACAACCGTCCCCCCATACAAAACAGCAAACAATAGATTTAAGATAAAATTAAACGTGAAATTAAAGGAAAAAATTAAATCATAAAAAATAACAGCAAAAAAAAAAATTAACAGAAATAGCAAAAGTAAGGAAATCCAAATATTATTTGGAAAAACATTGAGAATCAGATGTGATCGATGACTTCACAAATACAAACTATCAGGTTGCACGATCGTGTCAATATTAAGTCACTTATAAAACAATATTTCTGTGTTTTGTTTTGGTAGATGTTTTCTCGAGACAATACCGCAGTTTAGAAGACTTTTAGCGATATGCTTCAGAATGGTAGATTGATTGCTTATTTGAAGTAATATTGCATCCGTCGCTAACAATGAATTTTTATTCTATTTGCCTGCTAAATGCGACATCAGTGATCTTTCAGTCACTGTTTAGCTATTTCAGTAAACAACCAATTTTTGCTTAGCATGTGGTGCCAGTGGACACTCGTTATTGATGAAGCCCTAAAACACAGAAACCCAGATCTAGCAATGCAGACACCGCTGCTGGGAGTTACTCTACCTCCTGCTGCCGATATATTTCTGTTTTGTAACACTATACGTGTATAAGAGATGCTTTCTCGAGACAACTACAGCAGTTTAGAAGGCTTTCAAAACCATATATATATATATATATATATATATACCTTAAATAGGATATACAGATTGACAATTTAGCTAAACATACACATGAAGACACCACCCCACACACATAGCTGTAAAAATACACACATATGAATGCCGACACACATACATAAACACACGGGCATAGCGCAATAAATGCACAAGCCTATACATACTCAGTGACACATGCAAAAACATATACACACCAAGCGATAAATACACAAGTATACAAAACGACGTTATTGTTGTTTAGACCTGGGTCGATCCTGTTCCACTAAGCCTATAACTCACAAGAGTTTGGTCGGCCCGAGGCTATAGCAGAAGACACTTGCCTAAGATGCTACGCAGTGGGACTGAACCCGGAACCACGTGGTTGGTAAGCAAGCTACTTACCACATAACCACTCCTGCGTCTATGTATTATGCAAATATGGTTGCGTGTATTTTTTTGTCTTTTATATTTTTTGCTACATATTAGAGTAACCTGTCTTTTATTCAATGGTTTTTCATAGCATCTATTGACATTAATAGCCGACGAGAATGCATCGTCGCTATTTGCTCCGGCATTTGAAACTCCGAGTACTATTATGATAACTTACTGACTGTCCTAAACTACATATATATATATATATATCCAAATTTTTCAATTTTTATATTTAAGAAAGAGATTTGACGCTAATACATGTGCGTGATTATATAAATATATGCACCAAACGGTAGGTAATTACTGCTTATAAGATTGCACCAATTTGCTTTCGTCATCAGCTCTGCTGAGCCTGTGATGTGTTATTGCAGATCACCGGTGTTCATTGAGTGCATCGAAAGGATAAATATCAAGTTTAAAAAACCCGGCTGCGTTTGAATAATGAAAATATATTTGTTATCTCTTCATTTGGATAATCTTAAATTTTGCTTGTCTCTAGGTACACGGTTATTTATTTCAAACAACATCAACTTTTGTGGACGGATGCTTATCAAATATTTGCTAATATTACGATGTCAAAAGCTTAAAAGATTATTGGGATAATCTATGGAAACACTTTGGAATAACATTTGATGCCATTAAATGATTGGCAGTTAGTTGAAAATTTGATTGGCAGTTAATTTCGAAAGAAATTTGTTTTAACAAGGATTTCTAAATTTGGCACAAGGCTAGAAGATTTTAGCGGGATGATAAAATCAGTTAAATGATCCTCCGTATTCCGCTGGTATTTTTAAAAGTTCAGTGTTGCAGGATTTGAATTCAGAGCATAAGGGGACATAATTAAAAGATACAAAGCGTCTTTCTCGTCCCCTCATTATCCATACTTAGAATTATTTATTATAATCAATATTTCCGAGTTTGTACATCTATCTTTACGTTCTGAGTTCAAATTCCGCTGAGGTCGACTTTGCCTTTCATCCTTTTCGGGGTCGGTGAAATAAGCACTAGTTGAGTACTGGGGTCGATGTAATCGACTTACCCCCTCCATCGAAATTGCTGGCCCTGGGCTAAAATTTGAAATCAATATTCCTGAGCTTGTGAATGCGGCGAGCTGGCAAAATCGTTAGCACGTCGGACAAAATACTTAGCGGCATTCCTTTTGACTTAACGTGCAGAGTTCAAAAGCCACCGGGTTCTACTTTGTCTTTCATCCCTTCGGGGGTCGATAAGACAATTACAAGTTGATCACTGGCGTTGATGCAATCAACTTGCTCTCAACCTCGAACTTGCAGGCCTTGTGTTAGAATTTGAAACCGACATGGAGTTAGTAAAAGACAAAAGACCGTTTATGCAAGGAAGGAAGTTTCGACATTATTCGCTATTTATATATCACAACGTATGATTGGTACATGTTTTATCGGCAAAGAAGACAGCTGTGATAAAGTGGAGAAATCGTTTTTTGTACAACAGGCAGAAAGCCTGGAATTCTGGGGAAGAAGAGTGTTAATCGATTACATCGGTGCCACAGCACGAAAGAATGAAAGGAAAAGTCGTCGTCAGTTGGATCTTAACTCAGAACGTAAAGCCAAACCCGGAAGAAATGTCGCTAGACACTTAGTCCATTGTAGCAATGATTCTGCGTATTCGCCGCCTTTGAGTTGAGATTAAATCTTAAAGTTGGTTTCAAATTTTGGCACAAGGCCAGAAGTCGATTACACCAACCCTAGTGCTCGATTGGCATTTATTTTATCGATTCTGAAAGGATAAAAGGAAAAAAATAAAATAAAATAAAAATATTCATCTTGGCGGGATTTAAACTCAGAACGTAAAATCACGGTAAATGCCGCTAAGCATTTTGTCTGGTGTGGTGACGATTCGGCCAGTTCGCCTCCTTAGAGATTTATCTTAATACTAATATATTTTCACCAAGTACAAAACAGGTTAAAGAAGAAATATATCAATTGGGATAGTGTGTAGAATTGCAAGGCCTAGAATAGGCTCTATGACTTTGTCTAAATTCCTCTTTGTCACATCCACTGCTCCAATTATTATCGGTATTGTATGTAGGTTTATTCCCTGTCTGTTTCCATGTGAACATCCTTTACTCCGATAGCTTCTCCACCTCCTTTCTGGCTACATTTCAGTGAGAACGAATCGAAATTATAGAAATTATAGAACGGATCCCTAATTATATCTGGCAAGTTGTTTTGATCTCTGTCAGTTTGGACAATTATTGTTCTAGATTATTATGGGTAGATCATTGTCATGGACCGCATTTAGTACCTGTTCACACCATTTCTCCGTTTTCCCATCCAAGTGTCACTCCAAGTGGATATAAATGTCAACTCGGTCTCATTTATTTTTATACTTCTTTCAGTCATTCGGCTGCGCCCATGCTGGGGCACTGCTTTGGGGTGTTTTATTGGAACAATTTCACCCCAATACTTACTTTTTTTAAAAAAAGTCTGGTACTTATTATACCAGACTCTTTTACCGAATCGCTAAATGGCGTGGACATAAACAAAGCAACACTGGTTATCAAGCGGTGCCAGGACAGACATATGCATATATACATACTTTCAGCAGCATGAGCAACAACAACAACAACAACAAAACTATAACCATCAACATGACCATCAAGATTAACAACTCTGAAATCACCATCATAAGTATCATCATAATCATCAACATCGTCAACATCAACATCATCATCGTCATCATAAACATCTACATAAACAGCAGTATTAACATCAGCATCAACGTCATCAACTTCAACATTCTACAGAAACATCATCATCGATATAATCATCAACAGCAACAGTATAAATATCAGCATCATCTTAAACATCATCATAGACATCATCATCATAAATCTCATGATTAGCATCAACAACATCATAAGCACCATCATAAACATTAGCATCATCATCATAAACATCATCTTAAACATCATTATGAACAACATCAGTATCATAAATCTCATCATAAGCATCACTTTCTTAACCATCAAGATCATCGTAATCATCATCATTTATACAATCACCAACATCAGTAAAATAAACATCAACGTTATAAACATCATCATAAACAAGATCAGCATCATAAGCCACATCATAAAACGTCAACATCATCATAAGTACCATCATAAACATCATTATAAACACCAGCATCAACACCGTCGTTATAAACATGAGCAACACTTTTGACGTCAGGACGGAACACGAAAATTAATAAATTTTCTCACGGAAGGAAAGAAAAAGAGAATTCGATGTCTCTTTCGCCGCCCCATTTTGGTCGTTGCCCCTGTTTTTGAGGATAAAAAAGAAAAACAAATGTGTCTGATCTGATTAAAGTGAGATGGCAGATAAGGAGGAAGTATTATTAACGGAATAACGAATAATACAGCAATGTCTCTAGAGAGAGGGAGATATTGTCTGTGGTCGATTAAAAACTCCTTAATACAAGTGGTAGTAGTAGTAGTAGTAGTAGTAGTAGTAGTAGTAGTTGTAGTAGTAGTAGTAGTGATAATGATAATAATAATAATAATAATAATAATAATAATAATAATAATAATAATAATAATAATAATAATAATAATAACGACAACAGCAAAAACAACAGCAACAACAACAACAACAACAACAATAATAATAATCCTTTCTACTATAGGCACAAGGCCTGAAATTTTTGGGGCAGGGGTATGTCGACTACATCGACCCTAGGGGTATGTCGTTTACATCTACTGGTACTTAATTTATCAGCCCCGAAATGATGAAAGGCAAAGTCAACTACGGCGGAATTTGAACTCAGAACATGCAGACGGTCAAATTGTTGCTAAGCATTCGTCCCGGCGTGCCAACGATTCTGCCAGCTCGCCGCCTTAACAGTTTTACAGTCATGTGAGCAATGTCCAATAATAATAATAATAATAATAATAATAATAATAATAATAATAATAATAATAATAATAATAATAATAGTTTGTTTATTTATTTATTGGCCAATGCCATGGTTGTGCCCATTTGGATATCGGAAGGCGAGGTCACGAACGTCTGCGATCGATTTGTTTGTCTCTTACTTCATTGTACCACTGATGATGATTTTGATAATTTGCTTAACAGGAATATATATTGAGCGCTTAACACCATTAATTGTAATTTTGTTAAACACCGAAGAGGCGTTTTAGCAAGAATATATGTATATATGCAAACAAGCAGTTACGTAATCCTGGCAGTAATTTACTGAAACGCATGTCTGTTTCATAAAGCATAAAATACCATATATATTTTCCCTCCTTTTACTCGTTATTCATTCACATTCTCAGAAAAGATAAATATGTTTATATACATTAGCTTAAAATAAAATTCACAAAGGTACACCAGCATCATAGAGTCAGTGTGAGAGAAAATGTGTGTGTGTTTGTGTATGTGTGAATGGATAAGTTAATGTGATAGAGGAAGACAGAGAGAGGGTAAGAAGGAAAGAGAGAAAGAATGACAGAGAAATGGAGCACGTGTTTATGTGTGTATGTGTGATGTAAGGTAAGACAAAACAACGGTAATAATGTTGTCACATTGTCAAGACGGCAAATGTTGTTGAAGTAAATTTATAGATTGATGTATTATGATAGAAAATATTGTAAGCAAACATTTACAACGAAACAGAAATTAAAAAAACACTGACACACCCAACTGTCTGTGTGTCGGTGTGTCTGTCTGTGTGTCGGTGTGTCTGTCTGTGTGCTTGCCTGCCTGTCTTCCTGTCTGCCAGTATATATATATATATATATATATATATATATATATATACACGCATATATATGTACAAATATGCTAACGTCTCTGTGGCACAGTCGGTTAGCAATTTCGGTTGTTAACCGAATGGATATTGGTTCGAACCCACCCAGGACATTATGAAATCTTTCTGGCGGTGCTCCAGCATGGCCACAGTCTTTGAGCTGAAACATATGAAAGAATGCATATAGGGATATAGATAGACATACACACACGCACAGATACACACACATACACATATACACATATATAAGGTAACAAGCAAAGGAAAAGAATTCTTTCAAAGGCGTGTGTAAAACATCCAATTCACTGGTACGTCGGTTAAATACCACGTAAATATGTGTAGAATGCAAATTTTAAAAAAAACTAATTAAATAGAGAGATACAATTGACAATCCAGTAATTTATTTATATCATAATATAAAAAGATATACTATGAATATAATATATTCTTTCCAACTCTAGGCACAAAGCCTGAAATGTTTGTGGGGACGGGGCCAGTGGACTAGATCGGACCCAGTACGTAACTGGTACTTAATTTATCAATCTCGAAAGGATGAAAGGCAAAATGGAACTCAGCGGAATTTATTTAGGCAGTCCGATGATGGCTTAACTGGACAAAACTTCCAGGACCCTGTCAACAACATGCCTGGTTTAGGAATAAACTCTCTCTCTACCTATATGCATACATACATGCACATGCACACACACACGAGCGCGTGCACACACACACACACACACATGAGCGCGCGCACACACATATATACATATGTATATAGTGGTTCGTAGTTGCATACTGCCTCACATGCTAATATATACATCCTCACGAACACACCACGCTGTTATACATCACCAGAGTTGACACTCCTGTAGACACACAGGCACACTGCAGATGATACTCTCACCTTCACGTACTCTATCATTGAGTACATCTTACTCATTCTCTCTCTCTCTCTCTCTCTCTCTCTCTCTCTCTGTATTGTCTGATACCATATTAATTCACATCGAATTCTTCCAACTGGAAAGATAATAATAATTCTTTAACCTCCAGTCCCCACCTCTCACAGGCACACACATTCACTCACATACACACATATACACACACACATTTTAGAGCGAAAATATAAAATTAAAAACAATACCAATGAACTATACAAAAATATAAAACTATAATATTTAATGTTATCAAGTAATATGATAATATAACAATATTTTTAGGAAAAATCGAAAACAAAAACAATACAAGTCGTGAATATAATTATTTTAAAATACCTAGACGGACGATGAGAAATGCGTATATGCACGTACATGCATATATATATGTATATGCATATGTATATGTATTGACATATATATGTAGATATATCAGTGTGTATGTATGGATATGTATGCATACATACATACATCCATACATGCATACATACTTACATACATACATACATACATACATATATATATATATATATATATATATATATATATATATATATACTAACCGATGCAACACACGCACACACACAATGTGTGTGATATTTAATACTATATGTATATATGTACATATATTATGTATATATATATATATACATATGTATATATATATATATACTTATATATTTTCATATGTATATACATTTAAATATACTTATCTACCTATACACAGTTAAGCATATACAAACGGTCACATGTGTGCATGCATGTACATATATATATATATGAAAAAAAAATTTATATATATATATATATAGACACATACATACGTACACACATATATATATGTGTGTGTACAAAATATATATACGCACATACGTACATACATAGATATATACATATATGTATGTATATATGTATGTCATATGTATATATGTTTGTGTGTATATATATATATATATATATATATATATATATATATATACGTAAACCCCCGTAGAACTTTAAAATATTAAGAAGCCATTTTGTGCGGTAGAAAAGCTAATTTCTAAAAACATACATTAATCGCAGATTAATACCGCTGGAATGGTATTTATTTGAAGACACAAATAGTTGTTATATATTTTAATATATTTCTATATTAGTGTGTGGAGAAAGAATTTTTGTTGTCTCTGGTCTCTTTATGAAATAGTACAATTGAAAAAGAAGGAGAGTGAGAGAGAGGGGGAGAGAGAAAGAGAGGGTAAGGAGAGAAAAGAAAGACAAACACGGAAGAACAGGGGAAAGAGAGATAAATAACAATTCGATAAGATATATATATATATATATATATATATATACACACACATATATATCAACTTCTAATATTGACAAATAAAATTAAAATCAGGTAGAATTATAGAATAAAGTAATAAAATTAATACAGATATGTGTATATATATATATGTATATATATATACATACATACATACATACATACACACACACACATATATATATATATAAAGAGAGAAAGAGAGAGAGAGAGAGAGAGAGAGATAGAGAGAGAGAGAGAGAGAGAGAGAAACGGAGAGGGATAAAGAGTCAGAGAGACAGTTATACACATACGCATACACACACATAAATATATATTTATACAGGTATATATACATATATACATACATATATATATATA
>NC_068995.1:6622142-6627013 GCF_001194135.2 Octopus bimaculoides | reverse complement strand
AAGTTTATAAAGATTTATTTTTTATTTTTTTTTTAAATACCATTTTGTTTCTTTATCTTTTATAATAGTCTAAACTGTAGGAATAATAGTTTCTGCTGCTGCTGCTGCAACTCGTATCTGGTGATTGAGATGATGTCGATCAGAATGACAATAAAATCTTGATAATTGTTTTAAATGTCGATTTCACTACTACTACTACTACTACTACTACTACTACTACTACTACTACTACTACTACTACTATCCGTGTTCTTTCAGCTGCCCGTAGTGCAGCCTTTTGAATAACGAGGTCAATCATTGGCGAAGGCCATTCTCATCGCTTCCGTTTCCTTCTGGAATCTATGTTGCAAAAGCTAAAGGCACTGAGAAATATCCTACACAGTGGAGAGTAAGCAAGACCGTCGCCTTCTACAGATTACATTATCGCCGGGCTTCCGCTAAAATCGGTGTCATCGGCAGTAAAGATGTGCTGGATGGTAAGAGGAACACGTATTAACCAGGGCAAGATTCCAAGTTGAGCATCTGGAAAGATCATACAGTTCTATATTCGAAGCAGAATGAGGTAAGAAGTAGTCAGAGAAGTCTCAACTGACTGAAAATAAGCTGTCACTAAAAGACAGTATTGAGGAGATGAACACGTATTACTTATTACTGTAAGATCATCACGCCTCGCCTCAGGTTTTCTCGGACGAGGTTGGTGCATTTTCACTTTCTCTTCTTGTTGACGCATTCTATTGCCACCATCTCTATCTTGCTACTAACATCCTTTGCAAAGAGAGGGCCGCGATGCATGTGCCTGGTGTAACCTTATCAGACGGGCAGTCATGATGGGTATAATGGGCTTCGTATATTTTACCCCATGTGCTCTCGCACTCTATCATAATAATAATAATAATAATAATAATAATAATAATAATAATAATAATAATAATAATAATAATAATAATGATAATAACGTAGGATATTAGTCAAGTTTGTGGATTCGAAGTGACAGAAGACTGCTATGACCACGAGATAGGTTGTGATGGTGAATAATAATTATAGGATTTTATGAGATTTCTCCATAAAGACTGACCATGCTTGATATTGAAGCAAGAAGACTAGATACGATTAACGAAGACCAAAGAAAAAAAAATAATAAAGAAACAAAGCAGAAAAATGTAGACAGTGTAACATCATAGACTTTGCAATGCCTATATGATAATAGAGTAGACAGCAAAGGAATTGGGATAATTGAGAAATAACATGACTTAGTCTAAGAGAGAGAGAGAGAGAGAGAGAGAGAGAGAGAGTGAGAAGAGATTGTGGAAGAATAAAATGACAATTATTCATATGGTGCACTTGGCACAAAATCCAAACTACTGACAGAGAAACTGAAAGGTAGTGGAATTGAAAGTTGCATCGTCTACCTACGCAAAAGTGCAATCCTGTATTCGGCGGGAATTCGAAGAAAGAGTCTTGAGATATGAAGAGACTTGTCAGCAAGCCCCAAGACAACATCACTGCTAAATAACATGATTTTTGTCCTTCGGTAGCAACTCTTATTTCTTATTTGCTGACCCCTAGAAAGTATGAAAAATGGCTGATATTTACTTCAAACTTTGTTTTTTTTAACATTTATTCAAATCCCAAAGAATCCTTCTCAACACCTGGCTATGATGCTCCCTTACTACTCCTGCTCATGATCAGAGATGTACATAATGTCAGCAACTAAGGGACATGCTCAAGTGGTTAATGGTCAAGCAACTGTGTGGTATTGAGCAGAAGATATGCTGTAACGATATTTCTGCATCAGCAACTCAGCGCTGAATTTGTTTGAAATGTAATGGAGAATAGGTCAGTTTCAAAACATTGATGTCCAGGTAATAAAAGTAAAGTTTGAAGGGAACAGTGGTTATTTCCTTTGGTTTCTAGATACACTTACTGACCAAAGAAAAAAATAAAAAAATAAAGAAAAAGTTACACAATGAAATTAGCATTTAAACAACTTTTGTATTCTTCTATCCTAGTTATCCCCAATAAGACTGTTTTCTACAGCTGTACTAAATTGTTTTCTGCAGCTGTACTAAATTGGCTTTTATGCCTATTTCCTCTATCCATCTGTTCAGATCTTTGGAAATTGTTCTCAATGCACCTATAACTACTGGGATATATTTTAACCGCACTTTCCCTGTTCTTTGTTGTAATTTAATAGCCAGGTCCTGCTACTTTGCTATTTTTTTCTATACTTCTCATATGCCTTCCTTCATATACCTGGATGAAATGTTTAGCGGTATTTCGCCCGTCGCTACGAGCTGAGTTCAAATTCATTCTGCCGAGGTCGACTTTGCCTTTCATCCGCTCGGGGTCGATAAATTAAGTACCAGTTGAGTACTGGGTTTGATGTAATCAACTATCCCCCTCCCCCAGACTTCAGGCCTTGCGGCTATAGTAGAAAAAGAATTATTATTATTATTATTATTATTATTATTATTATTATTATTATTATTATTATTATTATTATTATTATTATTATTATTATTCAACCGCCACAGAAAATAATACCAATACTTAATACTTTATGAATAGTGTTGATATTATAAAGCAATGAGATAATTCCATGTCTGACGATATAATAATAATAATAATAATAATAATGATAATAATAAATACTAATTCTGATAATTTATGTTATTTGATTTACACGGAAACTGATAATTCCATAAACATGTTCGATAAAATAAACAACAGGAAAAGGTTGTAAATAGAATAAGCAGTTTTGTTGTCGATAGATATTTAACACTAGTTAGCGCTAGATCAATTAATCGAACTCTTAAATGTGGCTGTTATCAATCGGCGTTAATCATCGTTTGAGCAAACGCTATTTGAAAGAAATCCATTCAACAGTTGAAAGAACCAGCCATTGGATATGGCTTGAAAGGGAATGATGGAACCTGGTTAGAGAAATGATATATACGTATTTTTCTACTTGCATTTCATTTTGCACAGAAATAATCGTTTTGGGATGTCTGCTGTTGCTTTTTCCTTTTTTTTCTTGGTTTTGTTCTTTTTTTTTTCTAGATGGCAATTTACTCATCGTATTGGTTTCAAATGTTAGCAAAAGGTCAAGAATTTAAAGGGAAGGAAGTAAGTCGATTACATCGACCCCGCTGTTTAACTGGTCTTCATTTTATCAACCTCAAAAGGTTGAAAGGCAAAGACGACCTCAGAACATAAGGACGAACGAAAATCCGTAAAGCTTTCTGTCTGGCGTGCTACAAGTTCTCTCAACTCGCCGTCTTAAAAATGACTTATTGGTTTCAAATTTTAGCGCAATGCCAGCAATTTCGGGTGGAGGGAGTAAGTCGATTACATCGACCCCAGTGTTTAACTGGGACTTATTTTACCGACCCCGAAAGGACGAAACGCAAAGCTGATCTCAACCGAATTTGAACTCAGAACGTGAAGACGGATGAACTGCCAATAAGCAATGAATACCGCTGTTTCCAGGCTTTCTACTGTATATCTACATTAAGTATGATATACAGAATACCATTTTGAACTAATATTGCTCCCGTCGCTAATAACGAATAAAATATAATAAAAATATGCATATTCTTGTAATAAAAGTATCTTAAATATGATTAAAAAAATTAAGTGTAGATTTAGTAGATACATGATTTAATTACCTTTAGAAATGGCGAATTAAAAAACCTTCATTATAAAGAAAAAAAATCTGAATAATTTTGCTTAGAGTTAGAGATTCAAACACAAGTGAGAGGAGAAATTAAGAACTGTTTTTTTTCTTTTTACGTATAAACATGATTCCAATGTAAAAATACGTATTTTAGACTATGACGACAGAAATAACTATTATCAGTATGAAATGAGAAAGATGCCGTACAACAGTAGCAACAATAAGTCACATATTTCTATAGCACAATACAAATATTAAAGTTGGCAAACATGGCAACGAAAAACAGATTGTTGAAAGAATAAGAAAAAGATTTATCATAAATATATTTTAATAAATTGGTGAAAATAAATTAACTGTGATGGAAAAACTACAAAAATAGAAAATAATTAACACCATAATATAACATGAGCGAGCGAGTGTGTGTGCGTGTGTGTGTGTGTGTGTGTATGTGTCTATGTTTATATATTTATTTATATGACAAAGTTATTTTCAATAAACTTGAATTGATAATATGACGTATTTGTTTGAGATGGAAACTATATGTTGTGGGTGTGAAGGCGCAATGGCCCAGTGGTTAGGGCTGCGGACTCGCGATCCTAGGATCGCGGTTTCGATTTCTAGATCGGGCGTTGTGAGTGTTTATTGAATGAAAACATCTAAAGAACCACGAGGATCCGGCATGGGGTGGTAGCGAATCTTACTGTACTCTTTCACCACTGTTTCTGTGTCACGCTGAATTTTCCCGGGAACTGCGTTAAGGGTACACGTGTCTGAGGAGTGCTCAGCAACTTGCACGTTAATTTCACGAGCGAGCTGTTCTGCTGATCGGATCAACTGGAACCCTCGTCGTCGTAACCGACGGAGTGCCGTTGTATTGTGGGTGTTTTTATTTATGTATATTTACATTGATGAATGTGCGTAGGGTAGCGGTTAAGGAAGTTGCACTCACGATCGCAAGATCACGGTTTCGTTTCCCCAGACGGTCAGTGCGTCATGTTCTTGTGCAAAACACTTTATTTCATGTTGCTGCAGTCCACCCCGGTGCGAATAAGTAACCTTGCAAGGGACTGGGAACCCGTTCAGGGTAAATGTTAGCCTGCAGGCTTGCATCATTCGAGCGCCAAAGCAATTCCAAGTCGGGGAAGCGCTTTATGGCCAGCAGTGTATACTAACGTGCCTTATGTAAACGTTGTCT
>NC_068995.1:6618609-6621931 GCF_001194135.2 Octopus bimaculoides | reverse complement strand
ATATATATATATATATATATATATATATATATATATACACATACACACACACACATACATACACACACACACACATACATATATATATATGTTACACATGAATGTAATATAAATGCCGCATATAATATTTCTAATGCATTATATTACATAGAAATGAATTATAAATGACAGACATACTATATATAATATATTATTTTATATACAAATATCATATGAATGGTGGATAATGGTCACTTCAGTTTGTGTGACATTGAGACCGCTATCCTCTGGCTTGTGGCAGATTAGTTATCAAACATTATATTACACGAAATATAACCAATACAAAAATACGTCTGCTGAAATCTCATGTCTAACAGCAGATACTTCTAACGCATGCAAGAAATTTGACTCTCCTAGTTTCAATATAAAATAGATCCAAAAGTACAACACATCCTTGACTGAATCAATATTAAATAAGTTTTCTTTGAGGACACATTGTTAATGTTTCGTCTCTCAATTTTAAACTGTTTTCTGTTATTAATATTTATACTCTGCAATACTTAGCTTCTGTTTCTTATTGCCTAAAACTTTTCAATAATGTTCCACTCCTCTTTCGTTAAACTTCCAAACAAATACACACATACACTTTCGCACAAGAAAACGCACACAAACACACATACATTTACTCACTCATATATTCTACACAGTAACACACACAACAGAACAGTGACGCAAGACATAATAATTTCAATGTATGTGATGTTTGAAAGGTGTTCTTTGTTGATCGTGTTTATGCCATTTCAAAATAACCTGCTGGTTTTATATATGACCTGCTGGTTTTTTTCCGTAGAGGAGATAAATTATTTACATTCCGATTATTAGCAGGTTATATATAACCTGCTGGTTTTTTTCCGTAGAGGAGATAAATTATTTACATTCCGATTATTAGCTTGGTGTACTATTTTAGGTATTTTGGTTACAGTTACATTTTAGGTTCACATTATTTTGGCACATGTAGCTGCTTTTTACAGTATTTAAATTGAAAATGTTGAACCAACTACGTACTACAAGGCATTTAAACTGTGTAACTACCTATTATGCAACTTCCAAATTTTCGAGATTTTAAATTAAAGTAATAAAAACTAAAACAATGCAACTATAATAATTATATTCATTATATATATATATATATATATATATATATATATATATATATATATATGATCAAAAGCTTCATTGTAATGTAGTAATTAATACCGATAGGTCAATTTTGAACAATTATGTAAATGACTTGCCACTAATCAAACATTTTGCATTATACTAAGAAACCTTGAATTATTTTGCTTTTGTTATTTTAGGAAGAAAAACCAAATTCCTGATGAGATGTAAAATAACAACTAAACTGGTTGATTCAATACTTCTCTACTGAAAAATAAATCCTGTCACAGGGAAAATTAACAGTGGGACTAATTAACAGTGGGACTAATTCACAGTCAGGCTAATCAACTGTAAGTCTAAATGCCTATGAATATAAATAAGTTCGTAGAAGAAATTGTTACATGGAGAAGATTTTTGTGAAGATTTTTGTGAACGAGCTCTTGTAGTTTTTAAATTCTTCACCCCAATACTAAGTAGTAAAACGGAGGAAGATTATTAAAGAAGAGAAAAAGTTGAATATACAGTCGTATTTTGACATCAAAATTTTGATGGAATAATTTGTGAAATTAGGAAATGACTGAAGAAGAGATAGATATTGATTTCTTTGCGAAATTTTGCTTGACTGAAGATTATATACTTAATCTGTATTGTCGGTGTTGGTTTATAAACGCCTCAAATTTTAATCATTTACATGTCGTAGGCAAGGTCGATCCTTGCCTAACGGCAGGAAGTGTCAATATTTAATAGTGAGGTGCCAAATGCAATTAGAGTGAAATATATTGCTTAACATTTTAATGTTTCAGCTTTTCCTATTGTTTTTATCTCTCTTTTAGAATAAGTGAATACCTGCCAAGTGCAGGAAAAAGCTACAAATTAAAATGTCACAACCATAGATTCGAATCTTTCCATTTAGTATTATAGAATTGGTTTAAAGGAAAAACAAGGAAAGAACGAACACCGAAAAGTTGTAAAAGGGGGAAGAAATGGAGCTTAAATCTTTGTTTCAGTTGTAGGTTTTAATTCAAATGATTTGGAATGTGCCACTATGGTTTTAACAATTTCTTTTAAATCCCGGTGTTTATGTGAAACTTGTGTGTCCACCATAGATCGGTAGTATTTCACAGATAGTTACTATTTACTAACATGGAATGTTTGGAATAATACAGACGGAAACTTTTGTTGTGATGAGAGTCACGACCCCACCTTGCGTGAAATAGACTGGACCGAGTGATTATAATTAACAGCGGTCGAAATGAAGTTTGTGTGTTCGAGGTGAGTTCGCAGGGAAATCCGGAAGGTGTCGGTTGGTTAGTTCGTTTGGAATAGTGATTGTTGGTTCGAGAAGAGATTGTTGGATCGTTACGCTGTTATTACGGCTGCATCGTTATCTTGTTTACTTTTACTACACTGGTAAAGTGTATCTAAACCATCCGCCACAATATCGAGTAGATACCACGATATTTGGAAGATACAACTTTATAGAAGCTCGGTATAAACACATACACATATATTTGATATATATATATATATATATATATATATATATATATATATTGAAATCTGTGTATCATACTTAAAGCATATAAATCTTTAAAAGGCTGAAAACAAATGTAATATATGCATGCACATATATTGTATACATACGTGTGTACATACAAGTGCATACATACATACATACATACACACATACATACATACATACATTACACCTCTAATTATTATGTAACACTCTGCCTACGTACCAGTCTTCAGAAATTAGGCTTCTCGAGAAGAAGCTTGATTTGAAGACTACAGATCAAAGCCATCACTGGAACAATAAAAAATTTGTAAAATTCTCCTGAAGATTACCATTCAAGTATATATGCAGATGTCTAGACAAGCAAATATAAACAAGAGAATAGATACATAAAACAAAACATACATGTCTACACATGCACTGACTCTAAATAATGCACACATAATATTTACATGCAAAAATACCCTGTGGATGTTGATGAAATGATAATGAAGAGGCTGCGGGTCTAGGTCAGAAACTGGTTCTATCTCTAGTGACAAGAAATTTTGAATTAAAACTGAATAATTACATACATATACACACATATATCTTTGTCAATATATATCTATATAGAGTAGAAAAGAATATCTATCTACAAATTTATATATATATGTATATATATATATATAT
>NC_068995.1:6617264-6617586 GCF_001194135.2 Octopus bimaculoides | reverse complement strand
ATATATATATATATATATATATATATACCCACATGTATATGTATATACCTGTATATACCTAGATATGTGCAAGCATAATGCTTATATATCATGTATATCTACATCTAACACGCTATCGACAAATATGTGTGTGAATGATTGAATATGTGTCTACACCTGTGCCCATATGTATATGCATATATAACAATATACATATCTATATACCTGCATACATGCATGCATATACATACACATTTACTTATATATACATACATATATGTATATATACATATATATTACATATATATATATGTATATATATATGTATGTATATATATATATA
>NC_068995.1:6615672-6616881 GCF_001194135.2 Octopus bimaculoides | reverse complement strand
TATACGAAGAGCGAGGCATAAATAAGAAAAAAGAAAAAAAAAACCCAACAAAATCATGATTTTTGATATTCAAAAGTGAATTCTTCTCTTTTGCTTACAAGTACAAAATATTGGATTTGTTGCTCCAGGAATTTTGATTTTAGATATTCGTATATAAAGTGTAAAAAAAATAAGGAAGAAAAAATTATGGCGTTATCTCTATTGTATAACATCTAACAATATGTTTTTCACTTATAGTGACCAGAGGAATACACACACACACACACACACATATATATATATATATATATATATATACAGACATACATATCATATAGATGTATATCTTCATAAATAGCACAAGTAGACATATACAATTACATTAATATGTACAATTGAGCGAGTATTCAAACACGTATAGTAAAAGTTACTTTTTTCTTGAAATGATAATTCACTTCGATATTTCTTAGTGTTTCTCGCACATAGCGAGGATAATAGAATGGATCGCATGTATGTATTTATGTATGTAAGTATAGATCTGTTCAATTCATCGTTATGCTGCTAAAAATATATTTATGTGCATATATATATATGTATGCATATGTGTATGTAAGGCGCTTGTGAAGTGAATATAATTGGTATACAACTTAAAATCAGCGTACCTGAAGTGACTTTAGGCGGAGTATGAAACAGCTGTAAGTATGCGGTTTAAATATCTTTTACCTTTATCTTCTACTGAATTCTACTTATACATTCATACATACATACATACATACATACTTACATACATACATACATACATACATACATACATATATACATACATACAGGCTCTGTTGAAGGCTCTGTGCGTATGTACATTTATATATATATGTGTATGTCCATTTATATTGAGGTACAGTCCATTAGGACTTCATATATTTACCAAAATTACATTAAAAAATGTTGAAATACTAAGGAGGAAACTTATTCAATAAAATCGCCATTGGCTTCAACCACGGACTCCAGACGACCTCGGAATCTCCTGCATCTCTTCTGGACGGACTTCTTTTTTAAATTGGTGAATTATGCCATAGCAGCCACTACCTCCTCCAGACACTTGATGTAGGCTTCCGTGTTGAATGTGAGGCCGTGTGGGAAGATGAATGGAGGCGATAACGTCGCCATCACTTGTGATCACACACACACACACACACACACACACACACACACACACACACACACACACAC
>NC_068995.1:6613155-6614834 GCF_001194135.2 Octopus bimaculoides | reverse complement strand
AGAGAGAGAGAGAGAGAGAGAGAGAGAGAGAGAGAGAGAGAGAGAAAGAGAGAGAGAAAAGAACTTTTGGCAGTGTCCTAACTCGTTTCATCTCTATTTGGATATTCATTAAAGAACACGTTCTTAGTGAGATTGATAGCATACAGCTGTTGATATCAAACACAAACCAGAACAACTGAAATAGCTAATTTGAACAACCATGCATTTGTTGGTCATTATTGTTTAATTAATAAATATGTACGGCACAGTGTATTTTGAATCATCTGAACTATTTTTATATAGATGTTCCTACAGTTTCAGTTGGGTGATGGTTGGCGTCTAATAAATCTACAAAAGTCAAACTGGGCAGAAAAGGTAGAAATTTTTTGTTCTCAAAATCCTCCAAATAAGGATGAAACTATCAAGCAGGTCGTTATACTTTATACATGGTCGCTGTAGAATTATCAAATTAAGGGCAGTGATTGAAGCATGGCCAGATGCGATGCGTACGTTCAAGTAAGTAGTTCCAACGTGGCTATAATGCAGTAAATACTTTTAAAATCGCGTGGTTACATTGCATACGATGCAGTAAATACTTTCAAAGTAGTGCTTCCAATATCGTCGCATTCCAGTGAGTATCTGCAAGGCAGGGCCTCCATGATGGCTGCAATGCAATGATTGAAAGTAGTAAGAAGTAAAGGAAAAATAAGAATAATGGCCACAGTATTATTAGGATTGGTGACACGCCACTATTAATGGTATAGAGAATATATAAAATCTACCATTAATGGCACACAGGATGTATAAAACTATCAAGAAATATTTTTTGGCAATGAAAAAGCAAAATTTGAATAAAAATGTCACTCATAAAAATATTAAAATTTTTTTTATATTTCCAAAAGAAATAAACATAAAGACGAAAAATTATTATAATTGAAAAGAACTAAATACAAAATAAATCACGAAGTATCAAACTCTCACAGATGTATACACATACATACATACATACATACATATATACATATATACATAGATACATACATGCATACATGCATACGTACAAGCACTCAGCCGCATGCATACTCTTATAATCACCCAAACATGCTAGTATATAGATATACAATATTACAGAAACTTTCACACAAGCGTATACATACGCTCATGGTTTCTTTCTCACACAAACATTAACGCGCGCTTATATACACCAGTTCACACGAATGCATATAAAAACATAATCAAGCAGGCGTGTACTCACATATATACAGGCACCCAATATACACGCAGGTTTATAGATGCGCACGTGAAAGATACAGACATGCGAAAACACACTTACATATGTACATGTAAAAAATACACTAGATTTAAATACACATGGAATTATGCACATGCATGGATGCAAAAACATGTACAAACATACACATGAATCATATAAAAGCACATACATTTATATACATGAAAAATGCGTACATGGAATACACATAAGTAAATACGTTCATATATAACGTATAGACAAATGGAGGTGCTGGCATGGCTGTGAGATCAGAAGCATGTTTCCCAACCACATGGTTCTGCGTTTAGTTCATCTGCATACTACCTTCTATTATAAACCCAGGGCCTACCACGGCCTTGTGTGTGGATTTGGTTGACGGAAATTGAAAGAAGCTCGTCGTATATATATATATATATATATATATATATAT
>NC_068995.1:6610987-6612571 GCF_001194135.2 Octopus bimaculoides | reverse complement strand
TATATATATATATATATGTACGTATATATATTTATACATGTATGTATATGCGTGTCTTTGTACTGTTTGTACTGTTTGTGCTCACACAAAAGCACATACTCATGTGAAACACACATATATACACACAAACATACGCGATTATAAAATATATGCAAATAAAAGATACACACATATTTGCAGACAAACGTACACACGCGCGTAGACCATGGACACACATATATGGGATTACGAAATGTATGGAAGGGCAGGTGTAGACTGTCAGCATACTTGACGTTTTGAGTAGAGAAGAGAAGGAAATAGGGCGATAGATGGACGTGTATTGTCTCTGTCGTGAATATGAGAGAATGTGAGAGACACAAATAGATAATATGGAAAGAAATAGTGAGAGAGTGGGAGTGAGAGGGAGAGTGAGAGAGAAAGGGAGTGAGAAAGAGAGAGAGTGAGAGAGTGAGACAGAGAGGAAACCGACGAAAAGAACAATTTAGGGAAAGACAATGAGAGTATTAAGGAGAGAAGTATATACATATACATGCTTATATGCGTAAAGAGACGAATATTTTAGGAAATAAAGAGAGAAAGAGAGTGAGAAAGAGAAAGAAAAAGCGAGAGAGAAAGAGAGAGAGAGAGAGAAGACATAATGGAAATAAAAGGAAAGACAATAAAGGAAGAAAAAAAGGAATAGAAGGGTTCGATATTTACACACACACACACACACACACACACACACACACACACACACACATACACACACACACACGCACGCTCACACACGCACGCACATGCATGTATAATAAATAAATGAATATGAATTGATTGTAGATTTTGTTCAAATTATGGTATGCGCGTTTCCATAACATGGCTATTCATTTCTTCATCATGCATTAAGAAATATCAATTGTATAAGCTAAACCATTTCGTCAGGTATTGAACAGCTGACAGATATAATTTGAACTGCGAAGATTTCAATTCAAATTCCAAGATAAAAATTATTTGGAAAATGTCAAACATATTTAAGCACATCAATTGAAGGCGGGGATTGAATGGAAAATACAGCCAATCAACCGAGCGTTTTCACAGTAACAACGATATACGTAAGTGGACACGGGAGTGGCTAGTTTAATACCATTACTCATCTGTAAATGCTTTATAGGCTGGGAATTTTATAGATGCTAATATGACAATGCATTGTTTAGTTGACAGCACAGCAACGATAAAACATTAGCGAAGTGCAACGTTATCATCAATTCGTCACGACATAGATAGCAAGTATAATGATAAAAAATGAAACATTATTACTATTACAAGACCGCAGCGAGCTGGCAGAATCGTTAGCATGCCGGGCAAAATGCTAAGCGGCATTTTGCCCATCATTACATTCTGAGTTCAAATTCCATCGATGTTGACTTTATCTGTCATTCCTTCGAAGCCGATAAAATAAGTACCGGTTGAGCCCTGCGGTTGATTATTCGACTTACCTCTCCTCCAAACTTGCTGGCCTAGAGCCAAATTTTGAAACCAGTATTATAATTACCGGTGATGTATATATATATATATATATATATATATATATATATATATATATAT
>NC_068995.1:6610072-6610716 GCF_001194135.2 Octopus bimaculoides | reverse complement strand
ACACACACACACACACACACACACACACACACACACACACACACACACACACATTGCCTAATACATTTCAAGTTCCAAGTTATGTTGTACTGGAGAGTCCAAAAGGAGGGCGAAATAGTGCTCTTCACGACTATCAGTGACTTAAAGAACTTATCCTATGGAAATAAAGAAAAAATTGAAATAAAAGAATTATATTGAAATCTATGCAGGCTCAACACTCTTTTATATAAATTCTTCAACATATTTCGAGCTTGTAGCGCTTCTCTCCCCTTATGTAGCAGTCTTCAGCTCAAAACGCGTTTATATATGTATACCACCAAATCAAAGAGGATATCGAATGTGTGTGTGTATATTTGTGTGTCTGTGTTTGTCTCACCACGATCACTTGACAACCTATGCTGGTGTGTTTACATCCCCCATAAATACGCTATTTGGCAAAAGAGACCGATAGAATAAGCACTAACCCTATAAAGAATAAATCCTTAGGTGGATTCGTTCGGCTAAAGGCGGTGCAACAGCTTGGCCGCAGTCAAATGACTAAAACAACAACAAAAAAAACAACAGAATATATATATATATATATATATATATACACACAAACACATACATATATGCATACACGAGTAATGTTTGTGACTCGCACA
>NC_068995.1:6608538-6609299 GCF_001194135.2 Octopus bimaculoides | reverse complement strand
TATATATATATATATATATATATATATATATATATATATGTACTGATGCATTAGCATTTATTATCGACTATATGTCTATGCATGTATGTTAATGCGTAGAATGTGAAGAGTGTATATATAGGAGTGTGTGTGTGTGTGTATGTGAGCGTGTTTGCCTATGTATGTGCTTGTTTAAGTATATTTTCACATGGAAATATGGTGTATACTGTAAATGTATATATTTACGTGTGATTGTGTATATGTGTGTATTTTAGTCATGTATGTGTATTTAGTTTTGTGTATGCAATTACACACACACACATATATATATATATGTACACACACACATACACACACACACACACACAGACACACACATATATATATATATATATACAAATACATATATATATACACACATATATATACACATACATTTGCCTGTGTGTTAGCATATATATATATATATATATATATACTCATGGATATGGATATATACGTGCGAGCTCGATTGTATGGTATACGAATATGCGTATGCATGTATGTGTTTGTGCAGGTGTATAATAAGTATGTGTGTATGTGAGTGTATAAGAAAGCGTGTTTGTAATATACATATATGAATATATACCAACATACACCCGAAACAGAGGCATCCAAGCACCTGCAAATACAAAGACAAACACACATAGACACACACACACACACACACACACACACACACACACACACACATACATACATACATACATACATACATACATCATACATACGTACATATATAT
>NC_068995.1:6601914-6607423 GCF_001194135.2 Octopus bimaculoides | reverse complement strand
TATATATATATATATATATATATATATGGGTGTATATATATATGTATACATATATATTTTGCGCCCATACGTATATTCAGAAATACACACGCACACGTACACACACACACATGCACACATCCATACTCGTACATACACTATCATAGATATACATACGTATTTACACACACGCGTATGTTTATGAATATTGATAGGTACATATATTTCTGTACGCGCATACATATATTTATGAATACAGATAGATACATTTACAATGAATTCATGCAACATAAAATATAGTGGTGAATGTGCAACTATGCTGAACAGAATAAGTGAAACTTCACAGACTTTAAAATGACTATTATCTGAATGAAAAATCTTTAATGCTCGTTTCTGATGATGTATTAAATTGTTACCTTGGGACCTAGTTTCATATTTAACTCTCCCATGAAAGTCGTATAGATTCATTTCATACAAGTAAGTACAGTTGAATTTGTTGTTATTCTTTACATTTACAAATATTGCTGGCAAGCTTCAGTGTACCGAGCTTGTAGTTTGTAGGTAGTGTATTATAAGGCATTATAAGGCAACAGGCTAGAAGTTCGTTTCCTACCAGCAGCAGCAGCAGCTGTAGGTCAACAGTATCTTTTAGCTTTTACTTTTTCCAGTCATTGGATTGCGACCATTCTGGTGAGGTGAGGGCCGCCATGAAGGGTTTTACTCGAAGGAATCGACCCCAGTCTGGTACTTATTTTATCCGTGTCTTTTTTCGAATCGCCATTTTACGAGGACGTAATCAAATCAATAGCGGTTGTCAAGCAGTGGTGCGCGATAACCACAAATAACACACATAAATACACACACACACACACACACACACACACACATATATAAATCCAATTTGAAGACTATGGATGGCTTAGGACTATAGTGGAAGACACTTGCTCAAGAACTATTACGAGTAGTTGAACGTAACTTATGCACAAGGCCAGCAATTTTGCGGTAGAGTCCTAGTCCATACCTTTGACCCCGATACTTGGATAATAATCTGTTATACGGACCGCAAAAGAACGAAAGGCAAAGTTGACGTTGGTAGGGTTTGAACTCGGAACGTAAAGAACTGGGAGAAATAACACAAGGTATTTATTCTGACGTTCTCACGATTCTGCCAGCTCATCAAATATAAGACCAGATCAGGCTTGGTTGAATAGATCTATGATCAAAGACATTCCAGCCATAACCATTTAGCCTTTTTGTATATCTAAAGTTAAATTGCTCAGCGTGTTTGTCCATTACTTTAAGACTGTAGGATAGGATTTGTATTTTAAGGATGATTACTTCTGCATGTAGCGGCCCCAGCTACGGGTGCGTTTGAACTGTGTCTGTCATATATGCCATTGTAGTAGTAGTAATATGAGTGGTGGTGGTGGCGATAGCGATTATAGTGGTGGCTTCGATGGTAGTGGTGGAGGCGACAGTGGTAGTGATGATAGTGTTGTTGGTCATGAAGTGGTGACTGCTTTGACGTTGCTTGTGGTGGCAGTCGTGGTCGTGGTGATGCTGTGTTTCATTTGTTCAATCAATTAGCTTTCTGTAACTGGTGATTCGTATCGTGTTCCCTGCACTGCATCCTGTCCTTATATTCAAGATATCAATCAGTCATTGCGTCCGTTTATTTCCGAATAATTACGGCAGTCTGTAGGAGAACCAACGTTTTTCGATCTGTTAATGTATTGTATTCATATTTCCCTCTCAGTAACAAAAACTACCCGCGGTAGACAAGTGGTCTAATGACGGTAGGGTGTAGTTAATTAACAGAAGTTTAATTAAATTAATTTAGAGAACCGGAGACAAACACGGGAGCCAGGATAGACCCTCTGTATGGTCCAGGGGTTGGAGAACCTGGGTAAATTACCCCAAGTGGGATAAAAATGAAATTCTTGGTGGGTAACTAGTACTTATTAGACATGAGTAAAATAAATAAAAAAAGACGTTCCCTGCTCTTCATAATTGTCTCCCTTTCGAAACAGGGGGTAACGTCGGCGTAAATAAATATATTTTGGGGTAATTGGTTAAAAAAAGTACCCCGACCCCCGGAATAGTCGCTCGATCTCCTAGCAATGGTTGTTACTTTTCCCTCAAAATGCATCTTAATATTTTAAATAAAAGCTATATTAAACAACTGACTAACTAACCTAAGAAAATCTTGCTACCAAAGAAACGAAGACAGACAACGAATTACAGACAATCGTTTCAACCAGATTTCTGTCATAATATCGCCAATAAATAAAAAAATAAAAAAATGCATAAATACATACATACATAAACAAACAGGAGACAGAAATGAAAAACGTCGTTGAATCGATGTGATTGAACTATTATAGATACATACATAACTTTCTATAAACATGTAAATGTTATATTTTATCCTCCATCACAAATAGTCTTGACGAATGAGAAGAATCAATATAACCGACTCTAGTTGTTTAACCCCAGGTTAGTTCTCATCAAGCACACCTATGATCAAATTTGTTTCTATATTAGGATTGACATTGTCCATTGGTTGCTATCTTTTGCAAGTCGAGTGTCCCCGTAGAGGTTATCTGTATTAACACTCGTCTTCTGTTTTCGTTTTTAGTAATGTGAAGCAAGACACACTCACCTGTCTCGGGGATGAACATGTACTACACTGCAACCTGAATCCCACTCCCAATGACTCTGTAATAATAAAAAAAAACTGGCTCTTCGTCGATTACAATGACGAGGATTCCAGTTGATCCGATCAACGGAACAGCTTGCTCGTGAGATAGCGTATAAGTGGCTGAGTACTCCACAGATACACGCACCCTTAACATAGTTCTCGTGGAGATTTAGCGTGACACAATATGACAAAATGGCCCTTTGAAATACAGGTACTACTCATTTTTGCCAGCTGAGTGCACTGGAGTAACGTGAAATAAAGTGTCTTGTTCAAGGACTCAACGTGCCTTTGAGAATCGAGCTCATGGCTTTACGATTGTGAGCCGAATACACTAATTACTGAGCCAGGCGCCTTCGTTCTGCCACGCAGAACCCTGATTACGTCATCCTTTGCTTGTATCCTTGTGATCATATTCCGCTTCTTCGTTTTTATTCCCCGCTAATCTTCGATAGAATATAAAATTTGGCTTTCCAGCGACCATATTGTTCAGCCGGTAGAGTGCAATGAGGGTCAGGCAATATTCCATATGCCGAATACCCAACCTCAGTCTACACATGATCTGGGTCTGCAACTCGGTTAAAGAAAGGAGGTTCTGAAGGATTTGTGATACGAACGGCGCCTGCACCTATCTGACAGACGTCATCGGCATTGATAATCTACAGTCTGTATATCATCTACTACATCCCTTGAAGTGAGGATTGACAACAGGTGGATATCCTGATCGGTAATCCTGTCCTTTCAGCCTTCAGATATTTCCTGAATAATTTACGGTGTCTTTGGAAGGGACCCCTAAAACTATGTGCCTACTAATTACTTCTGCCAAGCCTTTTGAGGAAAGTTACCTCTCAGACAATTTCTAAACAGCCTCCAGGCGATATTTTCCTATATTTTTTTTATCCAGTTGGACTTGGTGTCCAAACCCCATTGCAAGTGTACTCCTTTTGGCGCTTTTGGCGCTTCTCTAAAATGGTACCGACTACTCTGATTTCCGTTGCGTCCAGTACCGTGACAGAAACGTCGTCTACATATGGAGACACAGCCCTCTTTGTCTTCAACTCGGTTACAATGTCTCCAGCGCCACAACATACAGAAGACACGAAAAGCCGGCTTTCTTGGCGGATCGAGGGAACGATGTGAAATGGTTCCGATAAATAGCCATTTAATTTGACGAACTGAATAGATACAAATCGCAATTTTACAAACGGCAGGAAACAACATACACAACAACGAACTTAGCAAAATCTTCTGTTATTTTTACCTGATACAAAGTTATTTTGATTAAAAGAGAAGTTAATGTTGCTAGACTTTCTAGCCTGACGATTTCATTGAAGATGAGCAAAGAGAAAAGTACCATAACTCTGTTGACCATAAAAAATACGGATGAGTTTTCAATATATCCTCAAAAGAGCAATTGATAGAAGTTCTGGCTTTTATATGGAAAACATAGTTTTCATCAACCAAGGAAGGGCAAATGATATTATATGTCTGGCCTTCAAAAAACGACACGAGACTCACCCGCTATTTTGTCTCGTCTTCTTATAGCTTGAGCATGCTGATATCGTCGGCGTTATTATTGATGTTGTTATTACAAACTGTGTCACAGACATTATGCATATCAGTTTTAGGTATTTCTATGGAATAATCATTTTCGTTTCAAGTAGTTTTGCAGCCGTCTCCGTTTGTTGTTGGTGATGTTTTAGATGCCATTAAAAAAAGAGAGAAAAATACAACATATAGATATAAGATTTCCGATTGGGTATTGTTTTTTAAATACTGCATCTGGTCACATATAAGATGTAGTTTATAGTTTTTTGGCAGCCATTTTAAAACAATGATAGGTTTTATTCAACAGATTTTATTGAAAGGTAACGATCTAGAGGGGAAGCTTAGCGTCTCTGCAAGATTACTTTTCTTATGGAATTAGGGCTGTTTCTGTAATCGTCTTGTTTGTGTTTTACCAATATGGTTGTTTCGTAATTTATCATGCCGTAGTGGATGTACGCTGATAGTATTGGGGTTGTATATGAATCGATGAGTTCCCAGTAAACTCGGACACAGAACCCCATCAAATGCTTTGTATTAATCCTAAACTCAAGTTATGTTAAATTTTTCTCTCTCTCTTGTTTTTTTTTGCTGTCTCGTATTTTAGTCTGCGTTTTCTCTGCTGAAAAAAAACAACCACCTCTACCTTTCTAGTATCCTTCCTGCACCTAAGGTAATATGTGACCTAATATGTTATTGCTTTTCAGGGTGACAAAACATTATTTGGCAGAAATGTTAGAGCATCGGAGAAAATGCATTTCAGGATTTGGTGTAGCTATTTACGAATTGAAACCTCACCAAGGTCAACTTTGCTTTTCATGTTTTTGGGGTCAATAAAATACAATAGCAGTCATGTACTGGGGTCTATATAATTGACTATTCCCCTCCTACGAATAAGCATTGTACCTATGCTGGAAACAATCATCATCATCCTCCACCGCGTCGTTCTACTCTTCCTCCTTTTCCTCCTCGTCGTCATCGTCTTCGTCGTCATCGTCATCCTCCTCCTCGTTCTCCTCATCCTCGTCCTCGGCCTCCTCCTCATCACTTATACTACACCCCCCACACGTATATATATACATACACGTACACACATATATATACACATATATCTATATATACATATATACATACATATATATGTACATATATATACACATATGCAAATATGCATATGTATATGAGTATATAGTTATGTGTGTTTGTGTATGCATGAATATATTTGCATACATATATATATACGTGCATACATTATATATATATATATATATATATATATATATATAT
>NC_068995.1:6594170-6596670 GCF_001194135.2 Octopus bimaculoides | reverse complement strand
GAAAATATTACAACTGTAACTTATTACTGGAACATCTTATGTTTTGATAACGATTACCCTGTTAACATTGAGTTCAAGATGAATAATTAATAGGATGTATCTATAATATTTTGTCTTAACGTTTCTGTTATGAGTTATCGACTTCATTCTTAAATATATTATCTGTCTTTCCCCTTCTCTCTCTTTCTTTTTTCATTTCTCTCTCTTTCTTTTTTCATTTCTCTCTCCCCCTCCCCCTCTCTACCTCTCTCTCTCCATCTTTGCTGTAATTCTCAACTCCCTATTTCGTTATCTAACATTGATGTTTTGTGTATTTTTCCCTTTTCAAGATTTCCTTCCTGTATTTTTATAAACTGAATTACAAACCAATTTCTCAACTACAACACATTTTACACGATTAAAACTATAATTAACAAAGGGAAATAACTCAGTCAGATCAATGAGGTGAATTCGGGTAACTAAATTAATGGATAATAATGAGGTAAGCAAAAGAATTCTTTGTTGATTGAGATTTCTTCACAATTGGGGAAGAACACCATGTTAGTATCTCTCAGAGAAAGGACAAGACAATTTCAAGAAAGAATTAATTTTTCAACTTTAATCTCTTATGGAATTCTATGCTGTTTGCCGTTAAGAGGAGACAAATATGGATATGTTTAAATGTTTTAGAACTCAGTAATTACTCTTCGTTATCTACAGTTTTTTGGTAACACTTATATTCACATCAAGCTGGTTTTGAATATCATTTTAAGACAGCAGACTAGTCATAGCTGCTAATTCTTGCAGGTCAAGTGGACAACAAGGGGCTTCCCAATTGGCTCAGTTTTGGTATTTTACTTGTGTTTTTAATGGTTTGATGCCTTAAGAGGAAAAAAAGGTTTCGTAAAGGAAGTACTGGTGGATGAGGTTTTAGGAGATTTGCAGAGCGAGAGACACATTAAGGATGACATGAGGTGAAAACAAGAGGTTAGTACACATGTACTCATGTAGTACACTGCTGTTGTGGTTACTGCTGCTGCTGGTACTGATGTCATTGCTGTTGCTATTGTAATTGTCGTCGTTGGTATGATTATCGTTAAGCCCTTATTCAGTGAGAATCAAGCAAACCTTTCATCAAAGCCTGTTTTTCTTCTTCTTTTTTTTTTGTCTATGATTTGAGTATCTTGCACTTCTTCATGTAATGTCTCTTGGCTTCGTTTTTCCCCAGGAAACAGAGTATGAGGTAACGGAAATTTGGTTGCGGTTCCTACTATGACAACAACAACAACAACAACAACAACAACTACTACTACTACTACTACTACTACTGCTGCTGCTGCTGCTACTACTACTACTACTACTACTACTACTACTACTACTACTACTACAGCGCATAGGAAATTGCTTAGTGGTTCATTGTAAATTCATTATTTGTTGGTGATGTTGTTGTTGTTGTTGTTGTTGTTGTAGGTGTTGTGTTAAATTTATGTAAAGAAATCATGTTTTCCTCGTCTTACTCAATTAAGCAAGAATTTAAAAGTTCTCAATTAAATTTACGAATTTTATAAAAATAAATTTTATGAATTTAAAATTTCCTACAAACGCTCGCTTTCTCTTTCTTCCGTTAATCGTTCACATTAAAATTCCATTAACCGCTGTTGATCTCCTTGTTAGCCAGCAAGAGTGTATCGTATCTCCATTGATGGAGAATGTTTCTGCCAGTTACTGTACTTTTTAATAAGGAGGTCACTGTATATTACTCGACTGATATATCTACTTATTTCAGGTTTACCAAGAATCTATTCCGTGGTGACTCGCCTTGCTAGAAGTAGCATTCAAGTCACCCTCAAACTACACCATATCGTGTCATTAAAAAGACATACTCCTTTACTCTTTTACTCTTTAGTCGAACAAATCGACCCCAGGACTTATTCTTTGTGAGCCTAGTTCTTATTGTATCGGACTCTTTTGCCGAACCGCTAATGTTACGGGGACGTAAACACACCACCATCGGTTGTCAAGCGATGTTGGGGGGACAAACACAGACACACAAACACACACACACATATATATATACGACGGGCTTCTTTCAGTTTTCGTCTACCAAATCCACTTACAAGGCTTTGGTCGGCTCGAGGCAATAGTAGAAGACACTTGCCGAAGGTGCCACGCAGTGGGACTGAACCCAGAACCATGTGGTTGGTAAGCAAGCTACTTACCACACAACCACTCCTGCGCCAACATATTGATTATTTGCAATCCTGAATGGAAACGTTATGAGGAAATATGAAGGGATGGTTGTAGTTAGAGCGCTATTTTCACCGATATATTTTTTGTTTGATTAAGGTTAACCTAGTATTTAATTACGAACGATAGCCACGAACAACAACAACAACGACAACAACGAGACTGATCGAATCCGTAGACGTATTCTATGTTCTAAAAAGAGTGGGAAACCGGAAGTGACGTAATTATTTGATCCTCCATCTTGACTGGATGGTTTTCAAGTAAAGTCCCCATT
>NC_068995.1:6584170-6591670 GCF_001194135.2 Octopus bimaculoides | reverse complement strand
TTCTCTGAGACATGGTTCACCTGTGATCTTATCTAGCTGTTTCTGACATCGCTTTTTATTATACGTAGGACACCTGCACGACCAAATACTATGGGATAAAGGCTGTAGACGATTTAGAGGCAAGGTTGTAGCAGATTTGAAGGCAAGGTTGCAGAAGACTTGGGAGCAAGAGCTGAAGCAGTTTTAATTAACCCCAGTATTTGTATAGCACGGAATTCGATCTCAGAACTCAATGGTAACTAAATATATTAAGAGTGGTGACTCAGCTGTGTTGTTCCGCAAAGAAAGGACGGAAATTTTGTAAATAGAACCTCGATGATTACGTATCCATAACAGATGCGTATTTTATAGCTACTCTGAGCCCTTAGGGGTCGCAAACTTTTGTCTATATTCTGGAGAGAAAAACTCTGATGTAAAAGTGAGCCCCAACAGGTTTGCTTATTTAAGCTGATTACATATTTAAAACCATACAAACTATCAGGTGTAGATATAGAACGTTTGATAGAAAGGATACACAATGAGTAGATAAACAAGGCAAATATAAATAATACAAGAACACACGAAGAATAAGAACAAAAAAGAAATAAATAAACGTTGACCTTGAACAAGCAAAGCAAAACCGAAGAGAATGCCACCTCTGGAATATTGGCAAACAAAAGCTTAACGTAAAATAATATGAGGGAGATCTAAGTGTAGAATGTTCTGAAGTTGGAAAATTTTAAACATGAAAGGAATCTAAATATGGAAATAGCTGAATAATTAAAATTGGTTGATCTCCTTAGGGACCAATAATATACATTCGTAAAGATGAAACTTCACGTGAAAACAACAACAACAACAGCAACAACAATGACGATTAGATTGATGCAAAACTAATTGCCGGTTTTGTTTTCTCAAAGTTTTAGTATTTTAACTTATTTTAAATTTTAATGTTTATTTCAAAATAAATTTCTTTTTAACCATGTTTATGGAATACCACCTCCATTTTGGAGCATAGAATTCTTTCTGTTTGTTTGTGTTAATGTTTTGGACATCTCTGATTATTCTTGTATTTCGTACGTTGCTAAATTAAAGATGAAAAAGAATAATAAAATCTCAAATTCTATAGATTTTATAGCATAAGCTGAAACTTGTTTGCAAACCAGCAAAAGCTACTCGCAATATCAGACAAGGATCTAAGGCGGCGAGCTGGCAGAATCGTTAGCACGCCGGGCAAAATGCTTAGCGGTGTTTCGTCTGTCTTTGAGTTCAAATTCCACCGAGGTCAACTTTGCTTTTCATCCTTTCGGGGTCGATAAATTAAGTACCAATTGCGTACTGGGGTCGATCTAATCGACTGGCCCACTCCCCCCAAATTTCGGGCCGTGTGCCTAGAGTAGAAAAGGATATATATATATGATGTGTGTGTGCATGTGTGTGTGTGTATTTACGTGTGTATATGAATGTTTATGAGTGTGTGTGTGTGTGTGAAGGCGCGTTGAAAGCATTGCTAACGATTCTGCCAGCTCACCGCCTTCTTTTATTCATTTACTTGTTTCGGTCCTTTGGCTGCAGCCATGCTGGAGCACCGCCTTTAGTCGAGTAAATCGACCCTTGTAAGCCTAGTACTTATTCTATAGGTGTCTTTTGCTGAACCGCTAAGTTACGTAAACATGGTGAAGAAGCGAGTCATTCTTCATATCTAGACATCTGTATATGCTTATGGATGCACATATATGCACTGGCATGTATGTACTGGTATTTATATGTACTGGTATGTATGTGTGTATGAATGTATGTATGTATATATGTTCGTATATGCTATGCTTATAAACACAACGATAAATACACATGACACTTTCTTCATATCTAGATATCTATGTGTATGTCTGTGTATATATATATATATATGTGCTTATACACACAAAATAAATTCATAAATCACATGCATACATACATACACATATATCTATCTATCTATCTATCTATCAATATCTATCTATCTATCTCTCTCTCTCTCTCTCTCTCTCTCTCTATCTATCTATCTATCTATCTATATGTATATATATATATATATATATATCTCACACTCATTACATATATGTATACACACACACACACATACATATATATATATCGTAGTGTTTATATGCTAACATAACGTGGCAGTCCTGTAAAGGACGATGTTACTGTTGTTTTAGCCTCAGGAAAACATCTTTTCCAGCTGGCTAACGACACACAGTTACTGTATTTCTCTCTCTCAGAGATTTAAAACAGGTTTTTCTCGATACGAAATTAGCGACCGTGTGTCGCTCAAAGAATATATAGTATTTGTGAGTAGAGAAGCTTTCGTCACTAGTGGTTGTCTCACACTGAGGACGGATAACATCCAGAAACCTAGATCTCTGAGTATCACGTAAGGCTAGAGATGGGAGCAATGACCTCCCTTGTAAATGCTATATACGGACAAAAGATTACGTGTCGATAGCCAGCTGGAAAAGATGTTTTCCTGAGGTTAAAACAACAGTAGTATCGTCCTATACAGGACTGCCACGTTATGTTGGCATTTAAACATTACTATTCGGTACTGTTACTGTTTTTCTCTCACTCAGAGATTTATAACATGTTTTTCTCGATATATATACACACATATATGTATATAAGTATATATATATATATATATATATATCTATAAATAGACACATGTATCTCCATCTCTCTGTCTTTTTCTCTTTCTCTCACTCGGTAAAAGATAAAGACGTTTGCTCTGCTCACACCCACACATGTATGTACATTTATGTGTGTCCGATGTAGCTTATGTAACCAGACATCTACTCGAACCATCTATTACGAAACAGCTGTTAAAATATGGAATAGCATCTATTCTCTCGCATATATTCGCAATATATTAAGAGTTAATTGCGTCTCTGACAGTTTCAATCTATCTCTCTGCCTACGTACCTATCTATTTATCTGCCTACATGCATATATACGTATATATGTATACACGCACACACACGCACATACACCCACACGCACACACACGTGCGCGCATGCATATATGTATATATACAGGGTGGGGTGAATAAAGTGTCGTGTAAATTACACAACAATGAAGATAACACTGACATCTCATTTTAAGATATATTTCACAAAATTACATAAATATATCTTGAAATACCAAAGAGTAAATTTATTCAATGAAATCGCCATTGGCTTCAACCAAGGCCTCCAGACGACTTCGGAATCTCCCGCAACTCTACTAGACGGTCTCCTTGTTTAAATTGGTGAATGCCGCCAAAATCCTTGCCTTACTGTTACAAGGAGTCTTATTGGTCTCTCGCTCAACTGCGCCCTACACATAATAATAAATGGGGTTACAGTCTGGGGCATTAGGTAGCATGATGTTAGGGGTGATGTGGTCGCAGAAATTGTCTGACAGCCATGACTGGGTTCTTCTGCTTGTTTGGCAAGGTGCAGAATCCTGTGACCAGACATAAGGTCTTCCAGCAGCCATCCTCTTGAGCCAGAGCAGCACTAATTCCTCCAGGCACTCGATGTAGGCTTCGGTGTTGAGTCTGAGGCCCTGTGAGAAGATGAATGGAAGCATAACCTCGCCATCACTAGTGATCACTCGAAACACCATGATGTTGACTGGATGTTTGGTTTTTATCACACTCGGTACATGTCCTCAGATTTCACTGTCCTCAAATCGACACTCAAACATTTTGAAATGTTCGTATTGGAGCTTCCGACGCGAATGCCAAGCTGTACAGCAAGGCATTTCCAAAAGTTTGGCAGAGTGAATTGCTCTATAGTTCTGTTTTTCTCACAGACGGTGCCCAACTGACCCTACTATACTGTGTAGCCGATAAAATGAAGAGTGAACAATGCTCATGGGCGAAATAAAAAAATTAAAATGGCGACAGTTTACCTATCACATCCTGTATATCTTCAATGTTTACTATCTTTAATATATCTTTAAATTGTTTCAGCTGTAAAGCTGCGGTCATGCTGGGGCACTGCCTTTGGCTGTGCTACACCATTATTTGAAACCTCCTCTGACATCTGGCATTTGGTGAATGATACACACACACACACACACACACACACACACACACACACACACATACACACACATGCACATATACACACAAACATATATTTACACATACGCGCATACAAGCTTATATGTAATTATGCAAATACGTGGAAGCGTGTGTGTCAGCGTGTGTATGAACATGTGTGTGTGTGTGTGTGGTGAGTGTGTATGTATCTTTCTATTAGTGTATGTATGACAGTATGTGTATATCTGCGTACGTGACTTTAATATTTGTTAAATATCTGAACTCTGGAGAATATAGGAAATCATTTGTTTCCATATAAAAGACGAACGGCCTCGCTCACGAGTCGTGAACTTTGGTATTTGGGGAAGTTATCTGTAAACTGTCACACATTCTATGAATTAAGTATCTTTTCCAACAATGCACCTATTATTTTGAATGATCAACAAGCTGATGGATGAGGGGGACACAGAAAAAGACAAAACAACAAAAACAGCAGTGTGAATATTGTATTTAGAACATTATGTCGTCATGGTGCTATACCGTGTTTACATATATATGTGCATGTATGTGTGTGTGTGTGTGTTTGTGTGTGTGTATATGTATATGAATATGTATGTGTATCATACGTACATATATACGTGTACGTATATACGTATACGTATACATATATACTTACATATATATGTGTATATATGTGTGTGTGTGTGTGTGAATTTGTAAGTATATGTATGCGTGTATGTCTGTCTATCTATATCTATATTAATCTTTATATAGACATACATACATACATACATATATATATATATATATATATATATATATATATATGTATGTATGTATGTATATGGCTGTGACATCTCTTACACGCTTATGCGGGGGCCAATACACGCATAAAGACATAAACGCATTCGCGTATATACATGCATATCCTACACACACGCGCGCAATATACACTCACATATACCAATACGTATATGTATATGCACTCTAGTCATTCCTATTTCAAGAAACACGGAAGTTGTTTTCAAAGTTTGAAATTTCCACATAAATAACAACCCGTTACATTCAGTGTCTGGACTTGAAGAAATCTTTCATTGTCTTACTGTTCCACACGTGGATATCCGCTTATAAATCTAAACTCATTTATTTAGGTCTATGAGAATGCATTATATAACGATACACACACACGCATATTGATATATGTGCGTGTTGTGTGTGCTGTGTGTGTAGAATATGTATGTATATAGACTTATATATCCTAAATTTACAACAGAATCTGTCGTTCGGACAAGTTAGCTTAATAGTAAAGCACTTGACGCGTAATCACAGAGATGTGAGTTCGATTCTCATGGCTATAGTTTATCCTGTTCATGCTCTATTATATATATATATATGTATATATATATATACATATGTGTGTGTGTGAGTGTGTGTGGAGGCGCAATGGTCCAGTGGTTAGGGTAGCGTTTCGTGGTCGTTGGATCGAAGTTTCGATTCTCACACCGGGCGTTGTCAGTGTTCATTGACCGAAAACATCTAAACCACTACGAAACTCCGGCAGGGGGTGGTGGCGACCCCTGCTGTATTCTATCTGCTTTGTCACACTCTGTGTTACGCTGAATCTCTTCGAGAACTATGTTAAAGGTACAGGTGTCTGTGGAGTGCTCAGCCACTTGCACGTTAATTTCACGAGCAAGCTGTTCCGTTGATCGGATCAACTGGAACCTTTGTTATCGTCACTATATATATATACATAAGGAAAAAAGTCAAGGTAGAAAATGCTAAAATAATTTTATTAAAAAAACATTTGATATTAATAATAATAAGATGAGAGAAATTTGTGGTGAAAGAGTACAGCAGGATTCGCCACCAACCATTGCTGGAGCCTCGTGTAACTTCAGGTGCTTTTGCTCAATAAACACCCACAACGCTCGGTCTGAGAATCGAACCGCGATCCTACGACAGCGAGTCCGCTGCCCTAACCATTTGGCCATTGCGCCTCCACATATACCTATACATAACATGTGTACAACCGAAATTCCTTCTAATCGAACGTATCTGCAGATAGGCGTAGAAATGTAAGGCAGCCGGATCTTTGTGGTTTTCGTCAATGTTTATAATTATCTTTTAAATAATTTTCTAACGTAGATGTGATTTTTGACGCTGAACCCGAATTTGTTATTCATTTATTCCAGAAAAATTTTGCAAAAATATTACAAATGTTCAAAGTTTGATAATTTTCAGAATTATCAGCCAATCAGAAAACAGCGGGTTCGCTGCCTCTTCTTCGGGAGTGGAGGGCAACGGCATGTCAAGAGAGTGCTAGAAATAACAGTCTAAACATTAAAATATACACGAATGAAATTAACATGAAAGCATTTGCGAGCAAATTAAATATTTAAAAGCTTTCACACATACAAACGTTCACATACTCCCCTTGTACACGCACACAAATACACACTTATACTCACACAGAGCTGAAACGCCCCCACTACCAATTTAACATCACCCCTCCCTTCCTTATTCATCTCTTAGCCCTTCGTAACTCATTCATATGTTGTGTCGGAGAAAAACACAAGAGTATTACTATGATAGAAAATTATTTTTCTCATATCGCCTTCTCTTCCTTGTGCGCATGCGCTGCATCTTTGGTTACTATGGAAACACAGTTTTTCGCCACGGTCATGTGTAAAATACTCGCTTCCGATTGGCTAAAATACCCAAATTTTGAAAATTTTAAAGGCTAATACATTTTTTGTCGATAGATTTATAGGAAAAACGAATTTCATTTTCATAATTAGTATACAGAACTTAATCCAAATACCAAATTTTAAAACAATTGAATTAAATTGTAAACATTGACGAAAACCACTAAGATCCGGAAGCCAACCATAGGTATTAGTACTCATTTTAATACAAATGGACATCTATCTATCTATCTATCTATCTATCTATCTATCTATCTATCTATCTATCTATCTATTATCTGTCTGTCTGTCTATCTATTTATTTATTTATCCATATTCATACATGCGCATTCATATATGATATATACAGTACAATTATGCGGCATACACACGTACATGCATGAATGCATGCATGTAGACGAAGACATACTCGTACGAAACGAAGCGGAACAATGCTGTATCTAACAGAAAACTTAGCAACATATATCTTCTGTATTATGATATATCTATATATGTGTGTAGCTGTATATGTACACACGTACATACACAGACGCTTATAAATATATCAATACATAAATACAACATATATAATGAATGTTTGTGAAAGGCTGTGGCGTTTCCACTGATGATATATCAACGTGATGTATATAGATGTGCACACACTCTCTCTCTATATATATATGAAAATATATATGTATATATATATGTATATGTATGTATGTATATATACATATACATATACATATATATATATATATATATATATA
>NC_068995.1:6581296-6582979 GCF_001194135.2 Octopus bimaculoides | reverse complement strand
ATATATAGATATTCCTTAATGATTCGACGACTGAACTGGAAATTCCTAATGTACTTTATTGGGGATGTTCCTGAATTATTCCTCTCTGAAGACGGTATTGTGGTCTTATATGGAAATACTTGCTCAGTAGCTTAACACCATAAGCACAGCCATTCTAGAAACATTATTATTTCTTAATCCCATATTTCCGTCACACTTTGTGTCACGCTGAATCTCCCTGAGAACTACGTTAAGTGTACCCGGAAGTTGTTGAGTTTTCCATATAATTTTAAATGAAATGTTATGTAAATAAATAAATATGATGCATTCAAAACTGAGTACCAGCACATCATCAGGTGAGCTACCTCAATAGCCCTGCTGGAAACAAGATCACGTTCCCCTGCGTTTTTTTACCCTGTTATGTTTCTCCTCTACTACACTTCTACTACACTGAGGAAGTTATAGATACTCCAATACGGATAACGGTATCTGACAACCGCATAGTACTCCTAGATATTAACATTGCTAGATATTAACATTGCTAGATATTAACATTGCTAGATATTAACATTGCTTGTTTTCACCTTTTCAATATCAGTGAAGAATGCCACTGGAAAAGAAGATATAAGATTTGCCAGGTTTTTCTCTCTCACCAAGGTCATCAGCTGTCGAGCGCCGACGAAGGGAAATAACCCTGAAATCCGGATACGTTCGTGCTGCTGGCCGTGGTGAGAGGGATAACTCCCTTGGCAAACAGGACACAGTCGTGTGTCGATAAGCCAGCTGGAGGAGATGTCCTCCTGGGGCTAAAAGCAACAGTAACATCCACCCCTAGGGGTCAGCCACACTCAAGTGGCAATATACTACACTTTATCGTGCAGTTACTGTTAATACTTCATTTAGAGAATTAACATTGCTTATATATATATATATATATATATATGTGTGTGTGTGTGTGTGTGTGTAATACTTTTATACACACGTAACTTAAATGTAGACCTAAGATGAATTTCAGAAACAAGCCCTTTTGTTATTTAAAACACTCGACATCAGCTAATGTTCATGAACACCTAAATAAAACACGCAACAAACACACGCACACACAGCAAAACACATACAAACACACCCACACACACACACACACAGAAACAAACAAGCTACACGCACACACAAACAAATGCATACGCATACCTGATATTCCCAACACACCGGATGCAAGCACGCGAAATGTGATGCATTAGAGTAAAACTCTTAAGCTGCACTATGTAGATCTTTTGTTTCTATAACAAAGGAGATAATTCCGTTTCGTGAACGGAGACTGAATTGTTATTAGGTACAATTTGAGTGTATTTAATTTGATGAAATTCAATTAGGAGGCACAGTGCAAGGCATGATGGATGGAATAATTTATATACGGAGTTGTGTATGTATATATATGTATGTATGTATATGTGTGTGTGTGTGTGTGTGTGTGTGTATGTGTGTGTATGTGTGTGTGGCTGTGTGTGTGTGTGTTTTAATATATAAACGATATCTCAGTGCAAACAGCTATGAGGAAATGAATGAGATTACGTAACTCACGTGATCTTTCGTCATTCATGTATATATATATGTGCATACATACATATATATATATGTATATGTATATACATATATATATGTATTTATATATATACGTATATATATATATATATATATATATAT
>NC_068995.1:6579761-6580651 GCF_001194135.2 Octopus bimaculoides | reverse complement strand
ATATATATATATATATATATACAGAACAAGAGAGAGAGAGAGAGCTATATAAATCCATACATAAAAAAGATAGATAGATAAATAGATATACAGACACAGAGATTGTCAGATAATTAGATGTGCCAAGTGTGCAATAAATTATCACACAAATTTGTGGGAATTACAGCAATGACAAACTCCTGCATTTGTATGACGCAGTCAGTAGAGTATTCCTATACGTAAGAACTGTTACGTAGCGCGAAGGCCCACCTTTAGCTTAAAGAGAGATAGTCAGAAATCATAACTCATATCAATGATGGATTACGAAATTTTGTTTTTGTCACTTGTAAAGGACAGCCTTGGATTATCTTTTCTTGATTGGTACCTGTCTTTTCCAAATCACTGGCGGCCATTTTAACTACCGCTGTCACTAGTCCGCCATGTTGACATTTACCAGCAGGAAAACTACCGAAAGAAATGTATTATTCCGGCGTGCAAATCCTGGGTAGTTAAAGTTATTTTTTGTGTGTTTCTTGGTCATAGTATCATTACTGTTTTAACACATAGCGCGCTCTACTATTTATCACCCCCCCCACACACACTTACACACATATTTATCAATAGTATTCTGTTGAGTAAAGAAACGAGAATTAAGCTACTCAGATCAAAGTATGGAACAATAATGTCCTCTTCAAATAAAAGCCATTGATGGTGCAAGTTGTGTTTGGTCATAGAAATGACCGCCAGAGGAGACAGTGCTGTTGGAACAAATGCACAAACTCATTTTTCTCTTTTAGTGTCCCAAAGGTGGGGCAATTAAACGAAAATTACGACCGTTTTCTTCTTTCGGTGAAAGGTAGATTTACAGTTCGAAGGTATGGGCACCAGATACAATGCGTATAATATATATA
>NC_068995.1:6577408-6579572 GCF_001194135.2 Octopus bimaculoides | reverse complement strand
TATATATATATATATACATACACACACACACATGTATTTATTTATGTTCAATGGTGTGGAAGATATAAAGTTGTTTGCCCAATTCTGATGTTTACTTTTTAACCACTGAGTTTATATATATATATATACATCTATCAATCAATCAATCTATTTATATCTATCTATCTATCTATCTATCTATCTATCTATCTATCTATCTATCTATCTAGTGCAATGACTAAAGCAAAAGATAAAAGACAAAAGATATTTATATATCTGTGTGTGTGCGTGCATGTGAGTGTATGTGTGTGTATGTATATTTACACATATATATGATATATACATATATTATTTATACATGTATATATGTAAATATATATATGTGTAAATATATATGTATATATGTGTATGTATGTATTTATCCTCCTAAGTACAAATTTACAAATTTGGCCAACCCAACATCAACATAACTGTAACAAATATTTAAAATCCATCTTTTTTCACCAAATAATTCTCACTGAGCAGTATAAACTGTTCACATACGCAGAGATCGATCACATTGATCAATCGCATAGAGATCAATCATACGAAGGATTATGCAAAACATCTCTACATAATTCACAACATATGTAAAATTCATACGCAATAACTCAAAACGGTGTACAGACATGTTTAAGCCATTCATAAAACCCACCTTTAGACAACTGAATGAAACAACGCATTTAGTACACATCCAACACTACGTGTATCTTTATACATATATAATATACTGTATATCATATATACAATAGTATAAGTCTAGTATCGGCATCTGCCCAAGATGGCTGCTTTCTGTGAATAACCAATGTTAATAATATAAAACTGAAATATCGCGATAGGGCGCTGAAAAGTTCCTCGCTTTGTGTAAAGGAAAATACAGGAAGATCAGTAAATTTTGATTTTATACATGTTCCCCTCTCAGATTCAGGCACTTATTACACCGGTCCTTCTGTGTTTTTCTAAGCCCTGTAAAAAAATTCGGACGGTTGGGCCTCCAGCCAGGCCTTTCGCGACACCCTTAAATCCAGGAACGGTTTAGCCCCCACCCTCTCGTAGGTGTAGCAGCTGAGTAGCGGATAAAGGTGCTTCTACCGCTAGCCCGGAGACACACGATTCCTTGTTCAAATTCAAAAAAGAGCAACATGGATCCAAACGATTCTACCAGACAGACAGACAAACACACACAAAAATACACACGCACAAATACACACACGCACATATGTATGTGTGGGCCTCTTTCGGTTTGCATCAACTAAATTTATCCACGAGGCTTTGGTAGGCCCGAGGCTATAGTAGCACATGTGATTAAGGAGAACAGCTTATTACCATATAGCAACGCCTGCACTTAACTGAAGCAACCACGATGAGACACAAACTCGCATTCTTCATAGATGGGTTAAGAGGGCGAGCTGGCAGAATCGTTAGCGCGCCGGACGAAATGCTTATCAGGATTTCGTCCGTCTTTACGTTCTGAGTTCAAATTCCGCCGTGGTCGACTTTACCTTTTATCTTTTCGGGGTCGATAAATTAAGTACGAGTTACGTACTGGGGTCGATCTAATCGACTGCCCCCGCCCCCCACTCCCAAAACGTCTGGCCTTGTGCTTAGAGTAGAAAAGATTCTTCATAAATTGGCTGCTGCAGAAAATACCAACGTTGGCTTTCTATTTTGCGCTGAGGAATCAAATGGGTTATCAAGTACAATCGTTAGGAGAGTTCCACTAACGTCGGTTATCAATACAAGTTATTAACCTTTCCATGTTCTCTTCTGTCTTCCGTACATCCAAAATAAACGATATTAAAATGAATAAAAGAATCAAACAGTTCATTACTAATCAATTAGAATCACTGGGGTTTGCCTGTTCGTGTGAGTGCGTGTCACTGTGTGCGTATTCGTGTGTGTGTGTGTGTGTGTGTGTGTGTGTGTGTGTGTGTGCGTTTCTGTGTGTGAACATGAGCGCGTGTTTGTGTCTGTATATAAGTATTCATGACATTATCTATTTATCTATCAATCTATCTGTCTGTGTGTCTAGTGAGTGCGTGTAGGTACACGTGCACTCAGTTATACTTTTATTATGTGTGCGCATCTATCCATAGACATAAAAAATACTTTTACTGTGTATATATATATATATATATATATATAT
>NC_068995.1:6575349-6576745 GCF_001194135.2 Octopus bimaculoides | reverse complement strand
ATATATATATTTATATAAGTGCATAGATATATATTTACATATAAATATATGTCTATATATATATATATATATATATATACACACACACACAAACGCACATATACGCAGTACGTACGTGCACACGTACATACGTAATTACGACTATGAACCTTACACATACACACATACATATATAACTACATACCAATAAGTATTCATAAAGATGCACACAAACACACACATTTGTCTTTGTGTTTATGATTTCTTCCTTTTATATGCATCCGTATTTGTAATTTGTAATTATACATACGCTCACATGCACATACACACAAATATATATATGTATATATATATATACATATAGAAGCACACTCATATATACGAGTATATAATATACAGGCATATACATAGACTCACTGACACACAGGTGTGTATATATATATATATATATATATATATATATATATATATATATGCAAACGTATATTTTTCAGATACGTTGATCTTCTTCATTCCGTTTCATGTTACTTTAAGAAACGCACAACATTTCTGTTTCTCCCTCAAAACCGCAAACTAAAACACAAACAAACAAAGACAACAAAACAATTCTTATAGATTTTTCTACATCAGAAACTGAGATTCCTTCACCAAACCCCTCACCCTGTCCCTCCCTACCCCATTCTTATTTGTTATTTGTCAGTATTTTTATTATCTAATCTTTGGTTTAACGACGAATTTTGATGTCTTTGAGTAAAATCCTCTTATTAAAAGACGTTGGGTTTCGATTTTATGTCCCGTAGTCTATAGGTCTGTCGGGCAGATCTGTCTGCTTGTTGGTCGCTAGCTTCTACTTTCATTTTCACTTTCTGTGTATCACATTCGGCGTATCTATCTATATTTTTCATTCTGTATATCTCTCTCTATTCCTCACTCTTTCTCTCTATGTCACATTTTCTTTTTCCATGTGTGTCTCTATATCTATTTCATCGCTTCTGTTTATTTCTCTCTCTCTCCCCCTCTCTCTCTTTATATATTTATGTCTATCTATCAATTTCTCTATCTCTGGTTGTTTGAATTTTCTTTTATTTACATTATCTCTTACATTTCCAATGACCAATATTTTCTCTTTAAAAGTGTCTCAGGTAAAACTACTATCACCGAGTCACATGTAATAATATGCAGTTTTATGCATGCATAAATTAACATACATTATATACATATACACACGCACAGCGAAAAACATACACAAACAAATATATACGTATGTATGAATTTTTATGCATGCATGTAAGTTTACGTCTATCTGTCTATTTCTCTCTCCTCTCTCTCTATCTCTCTCTCGCTCTATCTCTTTCTCTCTCTCTCTATTTCTCTCTATCTCTCTCTTTCTTTCTCTCTATCTCTCTCTTTCTTTCTC
>NC_068995.1:6574796-6575339 GCF_001194135.2 Octopus bimaculoides | reverse complement strand
ATATATATATATATATATATATATATATATACGTATGTATGTATGTATTCTTTACTTTATTACTGGTGTCAATCACAAAGAGTCGGCCATACCGCAACACCATTGGCAGCGATTTTGTCGACAATATCTACTATAGTACGTATTTTATGGCTCTTTGTTTGTCAAACGCATGATATTCAAGGAAGAGCGACTGATTATCACAAACTACAACGACTTCCAAACAGCAAATACATACACATGCATACAAATGCTGGCAGGCACTCAGATGTGCAAACACTCAAACACACACGTACGCACACGCATATATGCACACACATGCGCGCACAAACACACACACATACACAGTGAACTTCTGATTAGTTTCTATGAACGTAAGTTGTCAGCCACAGGTTTCTAAAGTGAAAGATATTTAGACAGGACACTATGGGATGGAACCTAAAGTAACGTGATCATGAAGTTAACGTCTTCCTCATACGACATGCCTATATAAATATATCCATATATATATATAAATATAAATATATATATATATATATATATATA
>NC_068995.1:6568693-6570359 GCF_001194135.2 Octopus bimaculoides | reverse complement strand
AGGAGGAGGAGAGGAGGAGGAGGAGGAGGAGGAAGATGAAGATGATAATGATGATTATGTACTCTATATATTTCATTCACTATTGTTCTGAGGCCTATTCTGACCCTGTGTAGCAACAACCATCAACTGTGGGGCGGCAATCTGCATATTAGTGCTTGCCTACTTATGCACGCGAAGAATGGATCCGGTGGATCCAGTGTACGAAAAGCTTCATTGTCCAACGGACGGGAAGGCGACTGCAGCCAGACATTATCAAGTGCGGAGAGCAAGATGCAGCGAGTAAGACATTTTGGTTACTACGAGTCTCTTATTTCTGTCGTACCTCAGTAGCATAATAAAATTGTCTTTACATTCTTATTTGACTCACAGTGAGGCTTTATTCTATTAAAATTTAGTTCAGTTCTTCCTATACACGCTGTATTGTTGTTCATAAAATAGAATATTTATTATATTTGTAAATCTATATGCGTCTGTGTGTGTGTATGTGAATGTGCTTGTGTGTGTTTTTGAGTGCTTCTGTGTATGTGTTGCATATTAGTGTGTGCTTGAAGAAATCTTTACGTTAAATTCCAATTCACTTACGCCCCAAAACGTGGCTGCCTTAAGCCCTGGAAGCATTAACAGCAATGAATTCCTGCAATATCATTAATTCCACGAAGAGAGAAATCGAGTCAGCTTGCAGTTATTAAATTTCCTAAACCTAATGGCTTGACTTCTGGTGGTCACTCTAAGATTTTATTAGATCCTTATATACAGAAACCTATCAGCGCCGTCTCATATATATTAAAAGTCTACAAAATAAAAAGAAAAAATACCCGCACAGTAAATTCAAAATCTCTAGTAAAGATTTTCATTTTGAATTTTATTAATTCTTTCTCTAGAAATGTATTCTTTAACGACTCATATTCGAAATTTAATATTAATACCTATGTATTATTATTTATATTTTCTTAAAAACAATATCATTGTTTAGTAGCACGATGCTAGAATATTCTAATCGGCGCCTTTTGGAAACAAACGGATCTTCACAATAATGAATCCGAAGATTTCCTCACGTGAATTTCAAAGTTATTATTGTTTTTAGATACAAACAGACACGTTGTGGCTCATATAGAGGAGGTAGTCGATCACTAGAGGGAATGCCTAAAATGCCAGAATAGATTTATTTTAATGGTCTCTGAGTTCAAATCTTGTCTAGAGGTCAGCTCTTATTTTTCTCCCTTGGGTTTGGTTTCGATTTTAAATAAATATGAAGATATACACTGCCGTCAGTCGATTTAATCCAGTTTAAATATAAAACAAACTAAGAAATGCATTGCCGTATTAAGAAGAAAGAAACTTATTTGTGGGCAGGACTGCATTCATATACATGTGTGGGTGTGTGTAGATATGCATCCATGTACGAGTACACATACACATATGTATATAAGCGCAGGAGTGTGTGTGTGTGTGTGTGGTCAAGATTGCTTCCCAACCACAAGGTTGCGGGTTCAGTCCCACTGCGTGGCACCTTGGGCAAGTGTGTTCTACTATATCCTCGGGCCGACCAAAGCCTTGTGAATGGATTAGGTAGACAGAAACTGAAAGAAGCCCAGCGTATATATATTCTTTTATTTGTTTCAGTCATTTAACTGTGGCCATGCTAGAGCACCACCTTATATATATA
>NC_068995.1:6566258-6566866 GCF_001194135.2 Octopus bimaculoides | reverse complement strand
ACACACACACACACACACACACACACACACACACACACACACACACACACACACACACACACACACACATATATCTATATATATACATATATAAAATGATACATGCATACATATATATACATATAAATATATGTGCAGATGTTTGTTCGGATGGGCAAATGTGAGACAATAACCATTCATTTGTGAACATTAGCCACCATAATCAGGACTGGTTGTATTCGGATTAATCCATAGTATTTTCTATCTAGTAACATTATTTCTGTATTGACTTCATTGCCAACCGCTGTCTCCGTCGTTTGATGCGAATTTCAACGTTATTCTAGCAATAAATCACTGGTATTAGTGATTCAATAATATGCCTGTCTGTCTGTTTGTCAATTTACCTATGTCTCTCTGTCTACCTATTTATCTATCTGTTTATCTGTCTATCCATCTGTCTGCCTATCTATCTATCTATCTATCTATCTATCTATCTATCTATCTATCTATCTACTTGTCTATCTATAGACATATTTTTGAATAGGCATGTGTCTGACTGTCAGTCTGTGTGTCACGCAGTGTATAACTGCCTCCTGCATGTATGTATATATATATATATATATATATAT
>NC_068995.1:6564253-6565338 GCF_001194135.2 Octopus bimaculoides | reverse complement strand
TATATATATACATATATATATATATGCATATAGGTACATGCACATAATATTAAGTATTATATAAGTATATATCAATTTGTGCGTGAACATGTGTGTGTGTGTGCTTCTGTACTCACAGAACTGTATACCCGTTCATTTAAGTACATTTATATGTAAACGTGTTTGTGTGCAATAAGAATGACTGCTTATTTAAGTGACCAAGGACACAATTGTGTATATGTGTGCTTGCCTCTGTGTGTTTATGAGTATTAATATATATGTATATGTGTGTGTATATGTGTATATATTTGTTTGTATGTATGTATGTGTGTGCGAGTGCTTCTGAGTGCTTGTCGTTAGATGTTGACAGTTGAAGTTCTTGCCTGTAAGATATCAGCAGCAATCATTTGCGTTTTTTTCCCCTTGTCCAATCGATCGAAAATATAAATTCCCGAACGAAACTGAAATGCTGAAGGGAGAAATAAAGAGACGAAAATGTGTATGTGTACACGTTTGTATACCCACACACACACACCCACACCCACACACCCACACACACACACACACACACACACACACACACACACACACACACACACACACACATATATATATATATATATATATATATATATATGTATAAATGTGTGCGTGTTTGCTTGTATGTGCGTGTGTGTGAGTATCTATAGACATACGAACGTTGATATATATATAAGGCTGTTGTGTATGTGTAAACGTGAATTGACAAATGTATGTATTCAAGTCACTGGCTTTCACATGTTTACACGTGTATATGTCTGTGAACATACACATTCCATTTATGTATGTAACTGAGCCTATATATTACACACGTAGACACACACACACAAACCAATACATATATTTACGTGTGTACACATATGTGTCTGTACGTGCGCCTGCGTGAATATGCTTCTTTCTGTTTTTATACATTCACACACACACACACACATAATTAATCTTATACATATACATATGCATATATATTTATATATGTACATACATATATGCATGTTGCATGTATGAATGCATATATGTATGTCTCTCTTACACTTTTTCTGTATATATATATATATATATATATATAT
>NC_068995.1:6563215-6564119 GCF_001194135.2 Octopus bimaculoides | reverse complement strand
ATACATATATTCATGGGTTTATTAATCTATCTATCTATTAATAAATTAAATACATATATACATACATATATATACATATATATGTGTGCATATATATATATATATATATATATATATATATATATATATACATGCATTCACATTCACGCATATATAAATATATTTAATGAATTTCTACAGAATGTGGATAAGAGTTGAGAGACCGAAGAGAAGAAATGAGAAATACACAAGAAGGAGATTGACTGAAACAAATTGTAAAACAAGACATTTGAGAAATGTGTAAGAGAGATATAGATAGATATAGATAGACATATTGATAGATAGATAGATAGATAGATAGATAGATAGATAGATAGAGAGGGGGAGAGAGAAATAGATAAAGAAGCAGTGGGATAGAATGAGAGAGTCGACATCGTATATAGTTCGAAATAGGTTATATGTTTGAAAGAGAACCAAGGAGGATGAGAAAGCTGGGCAGAGATGATGAGTGAAGGATATTATTTGTAAGAATCGAATATTAAAATGCAATGTTCTGTAATACACTACATTAACAATTGATAATGTTCGGTCAACTGTTAACGCTCACTTAATTTGTACGAACCACCTGAATGGCGCCACAGTTTCGTAATAAATAAAAAAAAAAGAACCTCAACGCGCGGTTATGGTGGTATGGCGCCGTGATAACCATTAAGGGTGCTGTGGTAGAATAGAAGAAAACAGAGACACACATACAACTCTATAAATACATACACATATGTTTATATACAAATATATATGTATGTATACGCACAAACACAGACACACAGACACACAACCACTCACACACATAAATGTACAAAAATATACCTAAAACTACATGTATGTATGTATATATATATATATATATATATATATATACATATTC
>NC_068995.1:6557854-6562970 GCF_001194135.2 Octopus bimaculoides | reverse complement strand
ATATATATATATATATATATATATATAAAGCCATAAAACAATAAGAGAAGAAGGAATGAGCAGGCTTTAATCAGAAACACAGCAATTGTTTCTGTGCATTGACAACAGCTGTTAGTACCTCAGTTTTCCATTTCATTCTATTACAAAAATGTTGTATAAATAAATATGATTCAGTTACAAAGGTATACCTGCACGTCATCAGGTGAGTGGCTTACACACACATACACACATACACACACATATGCACACACATATACAATATACCAATTACAACGACTCGCAGACATTTCTTTCACGAAGCAGCAACTAAGATTACAACAGTAAAATAAAGAATTATAAAAATACAAACCATTTACCATTTCTATGGTGCCCATCCCACCAATTCCCCCGATGTCCTAAGCATGTACTTATTTTACTTTATGGTTAATCCAATGCTGCTTACACGATGCTAGTAGAACTCGCTTACACAACTACAATAAAACTTGCTTCTACAATTACAATTGAACTGACTTACAGAGTTACGATAGAACAACCTTACGTAACTCAGGAAAACCGTATTACATAGCTCTAATAAAACTGCCTTAATCCGTCGTAATAGACCTGCTTTTTCAAAATGTCCCAATAGAATGGATTATGCAGTGCTAATATTACTGTTTTACAGAGCCACAACAGGACTGGATTAAACATCTCTAACTACGATGGAATTGCGTTATATGGCCCTAATAGAAATGGCTTCCACAGTTACAATACGACTGTCTCACACAGCTAAAAAGCGCTGTTTCATGGCCACAATAGTGCTAGAGTTTAAATACCAAAACACAGCTCTGCTGCAATAATCAGGTAGACATTTAATTCGTTCGGCTCTTGTAGTTTGTCGATGTATTCATACACACACACACACAAAGAAACACACATACATGTATATGTATGTATGTATATATAATATATATGTATGTCTATGTATATGTACAAAAACACGCATTCTACCTCGTGTATTTCTTTTATTTTTTTTTCGTTGTTTGTTTTCTTTTCGATGTTGTTCATAAAAGTGGCTCCCAATTCTACGTCGCCACAATTCTTTTGATAAGCATCGTGGTATTTACTTTAGAGATAAAGTCCGTTTTTGTTTGATGGTCTATTAATTTAAATGCACTAGATACGACCAGTCAATATTTACTTAGATCTACACTGTTTCAATTACAACAACAAAAAGAAGCTTCATTGATAACCTCTCTAATCTTCTCTATCCACTCCACACCGATCGAAACGGCCATTTCTTCATTTGTTTATTTTATACAAGAGATCCTAATTGTTCTACGCGTTTTAAGTTATTTATCTATTTTATTATCTTCCTTGTTTACGCCATTTATATATAATTTTTTTTTGTGTGTGTGGATATAATCATTTAGTTTTGTAAATCTATCAATCCAATTTAGTTAAAGATAACCTCTACGTAATATAGCGATTGCGAATATTTCGATGGCTACGGTATCAGAAAAAACCAAAGTAGAGGATGAAGTTTCGTGTGATGACATCGCCGCTGTTTTGTGTCCGTGGGCCACAACTTTGTAACAATGAGTCTACTAGGCTCAATATTGTTTTATATATTCCCAGCCACATGGCTTCGGGTTCAGTCTCAAGCGTGGCACCTTGTACAAGTGTCTTCTACTATAACCTTGGTCCGACCAAAACCTTGTGAGTGGATTTGGTAGACGGAAATTGAAAGAAGTCTGTCAAAATAGTGTATGGGTCCTTGGCACCAAAGACACCGACCACAGAAGGAATTGATCATAACAAACACATCGGGTGGAGTAATGGCATCCCACTTTGAATGTTGCCTCCATGACATTCAAGAACGAGAGAAGTACCTGCAACTTAAAATGCAGAAAGCATTGACTGACACGAAATGTAGGCTGTGCACTACTACGACTTAAAGTATCAACCATATCATTGCCAACTGCGAGAGAATGTCTTCCAAATATTATTTTCCGATGTGGTCTGTTGCGCTGGCCAGAACAGTGTGGAACAGGATAACAAAACGAAGAGGACAAACACACATACATACATACGTACATATATACATGATACAATGACGTATATATGTATGCTATGTATACGTCACGGTATCACGATATCGACCAGATTACCGGATGTTATACATCGCTGGTCACGATGCGCTTCGTATTGTTTCAACTTTCGAATGACGTCATACCGCTGGCTAGACAAGCTTGGCATTATATGTATATATATAACTTTAACCATCTATCTATCTATCTATCTATCTATCTATCTATCTATCTATCTATCTATCTATCTATCTATCTATCTACCTGTCTGTCTGTCTCTCTGTCTGTCTGTCTATGTGTACATAAATATATGCTGACATACATAACGTGTGCTTGTATGTATGTTTGTATATGCGTGTCTCTGTGTGTGTATGTGTGTGTGTATAGCGAATTAGAGAACTATGAAGTATTATGACATTTGAATTCTTAATATACCATGACGTCTAATATATCTGCAGTCACACACATATACACGCACGCACACACACACATATTCATAAACGTACACAAAGATACACACATATGCGTACATACAGACATTTAAACACATAATTTGGAAATATAAAATTTTAATGTGAGGGGAACCATTGAACTTTTGTTAAATATGTCAGACGTCCACTCCATAAATGCTCTTTCCATCACCACACCCTCCCACCCTCTCACCCTCTCCTACATACTCTTCTCGCATTCCTCATCTTTATGTTCTTCTTGCATCACCATCATCATCGTCATTATTATTATTATTATTATTATTATTGTAATTATTATTATTATTATTATTATTATTATTATTATTATTATTATTATTATTATTATTATTATTATTATTATTATTATTATTATTAAAGCGGTCAGCTGGCAAAATCGTTAGCACGCCGGCGAAAAGCTTAACGGTATTTCGTCTGCTGCTAAGTTCTGAGTTCAAATTCCGCCGAGGTCGACTTTGCCTTTCATCTTTTCGGGGTCGATAAATTAAGCACCAGTTACGCACTGGGGTCCATGTAATCGACACATTCCTTCTTCCTAAATTGGTGCCCTTGTGGCTAATAAAAGAATAAATTATTATTATTATTATTATTATTATTATTATTATTATTATTATTATTATTATCATCATGAAGGCGGCGAGCTGGCAGAAACATTAGCACGCCGGGCGAAAAGCTTAGCAATATTTCACCCGCTGCTGCGTTCTGAGTTCAAATTCCGCCGAGTTCGACTTTGCCTTCCATCCTTTTAGGGTCGATAAATTAACTACCAGTTGCATACTTGGCTCGATCAAATCGACTGAGCCCCCTCCCCCAAAATCTCAGTCCTTGTGCCTATATTAGAAAGGACTATTATTATTATTATTATTATTATCGGTAAGGCGGTGAGCTGGTAGAATTGTTAGCACGCCGGCCAAAATACTTAGTGGTATTTCGTCTTTGTCTTTACGTTCTGATTTCAAATTTCACCGAGGTCGACTTTGCCTTTCATCCTTTCGGGGTCAATGAAATAAGTACCAGTAACTCACTGGGAGTCGATGAAATAGAATTGCCCCCGACCCTCATAGATTCAGACCTTACACTTATTGTAGAAAGGATTATTATTATTATTAATATGTTTGGCCTTTGTTTTGTATTTATACAAGCTGACTCCAACTCTCACCCAGAGACCTCAAGAGACAACAAGTTAGAAGTTCAAGTGGGTGTTATGCCTAGGGTGCCATATTTTGGTTTTGCATAGAGTGTTATTCTAGAGAATGTCTGAGAAAACATAAGAAATTTAGAAGTTTGTTCTAAAAGTAATTTGATTATAAGATGATAGTGTGATGTTAAGATGACAGGTGAAAATGTTCGCTATTATGTACATTTAAAAGTATTTTGACATTGTTTACAGATTAAGATGTTTTGTGGATTACATAGACAATATTTTTCGTAGGATATGAGCAGTTCCCATGAACACTGTTTTTTTAAAAAACGTCTTCCATATTTGGATTTCCTGGTATCTGAGCTAAATAGCAATCAGTCCCTTTTATTTTCATTACTAGGGAACCTATAACAGCAGGTATTGTTTTAGTCTTTAGGTTCCACATTTAAATTCGGAACATAAAGACTGGGGAAATGCCGCTCACAAAGGCTTAGTCGGCCCGGAGTTATGGTAGAAGACATCTGCCCAAGGTGCCACACAGTGGGACTGAAACAGGAGCCATGTGGTTGGGAAGCAAACTTCTTATCACACAGTCACGCCTGCGCCTCTATCATTTACTGATAATGATCGAAATCGATATTTCATTTAATTTACTTTACGTCCCTGATGTTAACCGCCAATAGTTTTACCAATGATTGTTATTATGTGATCGATTAATTAAGTACCAGTGAATTACTGGAAACCCCTGAAATCCACAATTACATCTCCACGACGACGACGACCACCACCACCACCAACAATAACAACTACAACATCACCACCACACACCAGTAATAGCTTAAATATGTGGCCTTGCGCCAAAGTTAGAAATCACGGTTATAGTTCTCATAGAAATAAGTGATCACATATAGAATTTATTACGACAGCAATAATATATACATATCTTAACGGTAAGTTATTATCGTGTTAAAGAAACGATAAATCTGGATTTAATGTATTAAATTTATGTCTGTTAGCTGTTCAATAACTAATCAAAGCGTCCAGAGACAATGCTGCCGCGAAAAACAAAGACGATAGTTGTAATGATACATAACAGATGAAAATTACTATTAAATATATCAAACACGCTAAATTTAACACTACGACCTATAGATCTTCCAATAAACAACTATTATGATTATTGTCATAATTTATTTGTTATATATCTTCTATTATATCATAACAAATCTCATAGAAAATTCTGTCGTATTGTTCCTACCGATTTATCAAGCGTCTCTTACGCATCCAACCTACCAACCACCCACTCCGTCTCACCAGCCATCTACCATTCAATTTATCTCTATGAATTCTAATCTACTTCTCATCTTCTCATTACAACGCATATATATATATATATATATATATACATATATATATATATA
>NC_068995.1:6557186-6557800 GCF_001194135.2 Octopus bimaculoides | reverse complement strand
ATATATATGTATGTATGTATATATGTATATATATATACACACATATATACATGTATAGAGGTATATATTTAATATATATACATATGTGTGTACACAAATACAAGCACATATGCACATATATCAAATTTATTTTATTACACTTTAATATAAATTACATAATATACTGTAAACATTAACGACACACATGAATAAGTTCTCCCATACTGCTTTAAGCATCGTATATACACATATATTATACCGCATTCGGGATGTCAGCGTTTTCTGGTTTAATTAAGTTCATACGGCGTCTTGTATCATTTTGTACCTCCACACCATCTTCTGAATATCTTGAAGGCAACACAGATTTGTTAAAGAACATTCCTGTATCAACTGAAGACCGACAACAGCTTTTTGAAGCATTTTATGCAGAATATGGCGACGTTATGTGATTGTCTTTATCTTATATTACTTAAAGCTGGCAAATATACGCACCAGTGATCGTATGTATGTATGTAGTGCTCTTTCAAAGGTGTCGACCCCCTCCTTAACCTGCTTTCTCCATCTGTCTCGATGACAAGCATTGCTCTCCCAGTCGGTCTCCTGCATATCACAGGCCTTTAATATATATATATATA
>NC_068995.1:6553368-6556743 GCF_001194135.2 Octopus bimaculoides | reverse complement strand
TACATATGTAAGGCGGCGAGCTGGCAGAAACTTTAGCACGCCAGGCGAAATGCTTAGCGGTGTTTCGTCTGTCGTTACGTTCTGAGTTCAAATTCCGCCGAGGTCGACTTTGCCTTTCATTCTTTCAGGGTCGATAAATTATATACCAGTTACGCACTGGGGTCGATGTAATCGACTTAATACCTTTGTCTGTCCTTGTTTGTCCCTCTATGTTTAGCCCCTTGTGGGCAATAAAGAAATAAGAAACGTTAGCAAACCGGGCGAAATGCTTAGCAGTATTTCGTCTGTCTTTACGTTCTGAGTTCAAATTCCACCGTGGTCGACTTTATCGTTCATAACCCAACCTAGCTATTATTTATTCATGTGTATGTATGTATATATGCATGTGTATGTATACATCGGTGTATCTGTCTATCTGACTACATTCCTTTTTACCTTCCTCCTTACCATTATATTTATCTGTGTATCTATGGTATTTGTCAAGTGCTACTAAGACATAAATATAATCAACTCTGAAGTATTTACCTAAACACTTCATCTCCACTTACCACTCAGGACTTCTTCTAGCCTGTTACTTCTCAATATCTTCACCAAAGTGTAGTCTCTCAACATCTGAGTGTTACCTCAAATCACTTAAATTTGCTTCTCATCATCATCACTAGAGTTGCGTCTCTTCCATCAACAAGGGTTAACTCTCAAACACATCCATCACAAATAAATCTCAACCCCCGCCACTCGCATATGCGTTAACCTCCCCACTGCAGTTTTCTCATAACATCTCCACAAATGTTACCACTGAATATTGTCATTAACATCGCTATTGAATAACACTACAGGAGGTCTCTTTCAACACAACCAAAAGAAGTCTCCCTCAACCCAACAAGTACAATGTTCCACAGTTTTACAGTAGTTACCTCACTGCCCCTTCAATACAGTTACTTCTCAAGACTTTTATTAAGGCTGCGTCTAAATTTTTATAAGTGTATCGTATTTATATCCTTAAAACCTCTGAATGTAAACCCAGCTAGAACCTAATCCTGATCACCTATCTTTATGTTAGAAGATGGGGGATTTTCAAACCATCGGTCGATTATTCTTAAATTCGCTTGTGTGAAAACCATAGATATTGCTATAATCTCCAAAGTAACAATCACCTTCATGACTTTGATTGAGATTCATAGAAACATCTGCAACTGAATAAGGAACGATTGATTTGATGGAAAAAAGGTTTGGAAATGGAAACCAACAGAGAGAAGTATCAAATAAAATGTGCAAACAAAAAAATATAGAAACAGTATGTCCAGTCACCATGTTCTTAGTTTTACGTGTGACAGGAACAAAGGCGATTGGGGACTCCAGTTTCGGGGATTCTAGAGTTACTGTGAGTGATAAATAAACATAGCATTGAATCTATGGTGTTGACGTGGGCAATTGTAACTGCTGAGAAAGAGAATAGCGTATAAAGACATTTAAAAACGTTGCGGAAGAAGGAGGAATATCTTCATGGAATACATTAACTGGCAAAGCCAAACATTGATAATGTAATGCGTTTTTGTTTTATTTGTACTGTGTTCTAAAGATTTCTAGTTTATATTCTTGAATTCAGTTAGAAGTAATACAATATACAGCAAGTGTATTCTTTAGTTGTATATGCGAATATATTTCTCACTTTACTCTGGACTTCATAATTCCCAGAGAAAGACGCTGTGAGTTATGTACATGCTTTCTCAGTCAGATTGTCTCCGTATCAGTCAACACCTTGAATAAAGTATTTGTTGGTAATGATTTGGCAATCATTGAACTACGGAAAACAGTAGAACACAGCAACGAACGTATGAAATAATTATGTAACAGAACATATTTCATTTTAAGCTTCTAAGATCATTGTAGAAGTATAAACTCTGGAGAGGACGAAAGGATTGCGATTCGATGTTTTTAGTTCTTTCAATTACAGTACGAGTAGCGCCACCTGTGTTCTTTGAAAGAAATACTTTTAAGCACTCGTAGAAAACGAATATTAACCATGTGGTTTTGTATATTAGCTCAAATTCTACAAAGCAGGAAAATAATTAAATTAATTGTATATTATAATATTGATTAATAGGCCGGTGGAATGACAGAATGGTTTGAGCGTCGGGGGAAATTCTTTGTTGCTCTTTACACCCTGAGCTCAAATCCTGTCGAAGTCAGCTTTACTTTAAAAGGTGTCGAGCTGGCTGAGTCGTTAGCACACCGGAAAGAAATACTTAGCAGCATTTTGTCCGTCTCTACATTCTGAGTTCATATTCCGTCAAAGTTGAATTTACCTTTCATCCTTTTGGGATCGAAGTTGGGTACTGTGCTTGTTGTAAATGACTAGCGTCCTTCCCTGAGAAATTTCAGACCTTGTTCCTATAGTACAAAGGGTTATCGTACTGATTACTGGTAATATTTCATTTTTATTCATAGAAAATGTAAATATATATCTTTACATAAAAAAGTAAAGTAACAAACTGAGGAAAATAGATCCTTCAAAGGGGTATGTTAAACATCCAATTCCCTGTCTTTAAACCATGACCCTGAAATGACTTATATATTAAGGAACTGTTATTGTTTGCATATATGTCGAAACAATTTGATGGCTTTTATGGTTTTCTTTAATAAGTGTTTATGTTATATAATATTATCTTATATTCATAGTATATCATGTAATATTATAATATAAATAAATTATCGGATTGTCCATAGAATCTCACTATTTAATTGATCTTAACTTAAAATTATATATCTTTCAGGAGATTTCTAGGCATGGTAGAAATACAATATTTGGTTCTCTGCTCTAACTTTACAAAGGGAGAAAACCCCCATTTAATATCTGAAATTAGTTAATCTGTTTACAGTGATGATCTTTATCCACGACTCATTTCCTTTGGCACCTTTCAATTCTCTAAACATTTAATTCTTTCGTTTATTTCTTTAATTCATCAACCGAGATTACGTATCTGAAAGGCTTCGTGGCTGAAAAACTAGATTTTCGTTCAGAAAATCCTGCTGCGTTTCCAGGTACGCCTTTCTACTCAAACCTTATCAGGCTTACAGTCTTTTTCTTCAACCCAAGTAATAAACTGTGCTTCATTTTATCAATATTCCCTTGCCACGCACATTTATTATACTATGGCAATATAAAATAATATCAATATCTATCTATCTATCTATCTATCTATCTATCTATCTATCTATCTATCTATCTATCTCTCTATATATATATATGCCTTAAAAACAGGAACTACACCACAGTTAATTTGTGTTCTTTGCTACATTGGTTTCTATTAACCCATTTATTCTATCCGAAGAATTTTTATTCATTAAGATAGAAGAAATACATATAATTATATA
>NC_068995.1:6551749-6552666 GCF_001194135.2 Octopus bimaculoides | reverse complement strand
GATAAGGCATTATTCGACTCGAGCCTAGAGTTTAAAAAAAAAAAAAGAATCGGTGGCGCAGATGAACTCGAAACCGTGTCGCTGCGAGGGAATCATTTTAACCATACAACGATGCCTTCGACTATAAATTGCAGATTTTTTTATCTCAGCGTACGAACTTGCCAATTTGTTGTTGGAATGTGTGATACCAAGTCGACAATCTGACGTCTCAAAGAATGGAGAATTAAAACAACACAAAATATAGTCACAACAGCAACAGCAACAACAACAACAACAACAACAACAGCAACAAACATTGGCGACAAAAACAACGACGATGACGACAACAACAATAACAACTCGAATAAAAGAACAAGAAAAATTACACCCAGCGCAATACTTTATAAAATATAAGCATTTTTAACACATTTATTCTGAAAGAATTAATGTAAAATTTATGATTACATCGACATGAATATTCAATCACGCATACATGCACTCACGCTCACAAACGCATGCACACATACAGAAGCACACACGCACGCATGCACACTTACATAGGCAGTGTTACATACCGAAATATTTACTGATGCATACATAATTATTGTGGTTAATCACTGCAAAAGAAAAAAAAAAACAGAAATGTTTTTGTTTTAAAGCAAAAAAAAACAAAACAAAAAAAAACAAATGAAAACAGAACAAATAAGAGACTAATACAAAAGAAAAAGGAAATCAAACAAACATGAGAGAAGTAATCTTAATTGCATCATCAATATGAAATCAGGTATAAAAATATATTTAAATTTCAAAGTCGATGTAGTTTCTCACATCGCTACAACAGAGAGTATTTAAAAGGTAAAAAAAAAAAAAATCACTTGAAACTACCGGGAGAAATGAATGCAACACACAAACACACACACACACAGAAAAGCATGTAC
>NC_068995.1:6547727-6550631 GCF_001194135.2 Octopus bimaculoides | reverse complement strand
ACAAATATATTCAGATATATATTGATATATAAGTATATATATACATATATACATATATGTATATATTCATATATATTTGTATATATACATATATATATGCATATATATATGTATATATACATATATATATGTATTTATACATATGTGTGTGTATGTGTGTATGTGAGTACCCACAGATATACACACATACACGCACGCATACGCATACACATTAACGCAAACATCCCTTGGTCAACTCGAACAGACAGGATATTTGCTACCGCTCTTTCGACATATATTGAGAGATTAAGGCAACATAATGACAGTAGTTTCAATATAAAATGTTCCATCATTACTTTCTCACCTGCTTACAAGCATGGCGCCAGCAGATAGAAGCTCTGTTGTGATTTTTGCTTAACAGAATAGATTTTAATATCACAGCAGAACGCGAACATGTTGAACTCACGTAAGGACATCCTGCGTACTTGTTCACACAAATCGGACAGGTTATTATATAATTTCCATAAGGCAAACTCAGCATAGAAATATTCACAACAACATTCTGACAGTTTCTAATTTTGTCTTTGTTCCGTTTCTAACTTTTTAATCTGCGCCATCTTTTAGGCTTCTTCTGCGCCATCTTGCAGGTTTCTTTTAATCAACTTTCACGCTTTTATTGAATGAATCCACCTTGTTTTTTAACTAAGCCATTCAGTCGGATCTTTCCTTTCTTTCTTTCTTTCCTTCTTTCTTTTTTTTCTTTCTGTCTTTTGTTTTTTTCCTGTTTTGTTTGTTTATTTATTCGTTTCTTTCCTCCATTCTTTCTTCTTTCTCTCTTTCTTCCTTCTAACTTTTACAAAAAAATTGTTAGTTTTTTCTTTCCTACTTTATGTCTCTCTATCTTTCATTTCTTCCTTATTTCGTCTGTTTCATTCATTTCCTTGTTCATTCGTTCTTTTGTTCACACTTTCTCCTTTCTTTCTTTTTTTCATTTGCTTGATTCACTGATTGATTGATTCGTTTGTTCGTTCTTTCAAGAATATACTTTTCTTTCTTTTTCTTTTATTCCTCCATTTTTCTGTTTGGTTCTTTCTTTCGTTCATTCTTTTTGTCTTTCTCTATTATTATTCTAAGGGACTCATACATATCACAAGATTCAGTCACTTGACATTGCATTTGTTTAGTTACCTATCTCTTATTTCTTGATATATATATATACTATTGAACTTTGGGAGGGATATCATGCTGTCGTCCTCTCTCGGGAATCCCAGACATCGATGTTTCGAGTTTATTGACTTTTGTCAATGAGATATACCTAAGAGAGGTATATCTCTGAACGAACTGAACGAACTGAATAAAGCTTATAGCTTTATATATAACTCGGCCAACACATTGTATGATTTGCTCTAGTAGATTGTAAACACTGCTTAGCGCCATTACTCCGGTATTTTTCTCGATCGGGCGATCTACTGGCGCAAATCAGTCAATGTGTTTGCTGAATTATATATATAAAGCTATAAGCTTTATTCAGTTCGTTTTAGAGTCGCCTCTCTCAGCCACATCTCGTTTGGCTGCTGCTGCTTTTGTGAGTTCATTCTGTTTAATGTTTATTGTTATTGCACTGTTTGTTACACTTCTTGGATTTGAACTGTCGTCGTTTTGTGAACGGTAATTTTCGCCCTACGCGTCAGAAAATTGTGTTTTGTTGGAAAATTACTACTATTGGACTGTTTTCTTAATGTTATTTTTACCCGTTGCAGGGTAAAATATTAATTTTTTGTCATTTTTGAAAAATGTGTGTGTTTATTCCTGTTGAAGGAAGCCATTTTTTGCAAAATGGAATTTAATTTATTATCAAATAAGGATTTCCCTGAACATGAAAAGTCAGCTAATGTTGAAAAACTACAAAAAGGAAATAAGAAAAAGCCCAGTTTTTCAGCCGCTGTAGGCGGAAATGTAATAGAAATGAATGTTATCATGGAACAATTGTTCAAGTACCGCAACTTAATCAAGAAAAATGGTAACGATGCCAAGTCACTGCCCCCGCAATGGCAAGAACAGTGGTGTACAAAATATTCAACATTAAAGAAAAAAGAATCATGTTGGTGAAAAACGAGAGAGTGGAGAGGTGTTTGGCGCCCATTTGGAACCAAATTACCTATGTAGGACGTGGGATAAGGAGCGCCACAATGGAGGCGCAGTTCGAAAACACTAATATAGCAAAGGAGGTGTCATATTGCTACCCACCTATCTAGGGAGAAGAACCGCAAAGATAACGGTGGAAGCAATACCAGCAGGGTATGATGTGATGTGGATAGCGGCAGCCGTAATTTACGATATGGAGGGAGAGATGGCGATATTGAAAATGAAGAAGAGGGAGGAAGTGAATTGGAGGGGACAGACACTCGAGATCCTCCATTACAACTGGTCGATCCTCTGTTACTAACTGATTCTCCAATATCTATCACATATTGATACTGGCTCCTGTTTCTGCCTTTTCTACTTTACTCTAACAATCCCTGCTCTCCGAAAATAGCTGGTTTCGATGCTCCACCACTCAAGATCTCTGTTACCCACGCGTGTCCCTTTTTCCCCGCACACATCACTACGACTGGTTGATTTTCTCATCAGAACATTGACACCTCTAGAATTTTTAACATTCTCGTATCTTTCATCTTTCTCAGAACCTTCTTGTAAGCGTTGAAAGCTGACAGTTTCAATACAATGTTAACGGTAAACAATCTCACCAGTCTGAAAGTACCAGGCTGAAAGAGTCAGGGATTCTGCTTCAACCTGTAGACTCAGCAACAATTGAAAGAAGACTTTCTCCGTCTGAAGAACTAGAACACGTCGGTAAAAATCCAGCATAAAAGGCCTCTAGATCAGTTGAAATTCAAATGAACTATATATATATATATATGTATA
>NC_068995.1:6545588-6547698 GCF_001194135.2 Octopus bimaculoides | reverse complement strand
TATATATATATATATATATATATATCTGTGTGTGTGTGTGTGTGTGTGTGTGTGCGAGTATGTGTGTATGCCTGTGTGCATATATCCATATACATGTACGTGTGCACTTATCTGTATGTATATATGTATATATGTATATATATATATATAGATATAGATAACTGCACACACAAATACATGCACATCCACATACATGGATATGTATATGTGTGTGTGTGTGTGTGTGTGTGTGTGTTTGTGTTTGTGCACGCACACATGTGTGTATACAGGTCTATTTCTCTGTCTATCAGATTCCTACTCTCGCTCTCTATGTCTCTCTCTTTCCATATATATGTGTGTGTGTGTGCGTTTGTGTGCGTGTGTGTGTATGATTGCATGCATGTAAATGACGCAATCGTAAGCCATACTTCCTTTAACATAGAAAATACTCGGTTTTAAAAGCCGTTTATTTTGACGCCTCTGTTGTAGGTGTCAGCTGTTTGTTGTTTTGTTGCGCTTCCCACTCACACAAACACATGTACACAAGCGTGTGTTTGTACGTGCGTGTTTACATTCGTGTACGTATTTGTATATATATATGTGTGTGTGTGTACGTGTGTGTGTAATTCATAACATGCCATATACCTGATACCTATAATAGATGTCTCAAGTGAAAGGAGTTTTAAAACTGAATATTTTCTATGTAAGAGGAAGTATGGCTTACGATTGCGTTCAGTTGTTAATGGAGAGAATTATACAATGTGAATGGGAGGTATGTCATAGCAGTAGTTATTATTGTTGTTGGTATTGCTGGCGTTGATGGGAGGGAACGCACTTGTTGTTGTTAGTGGTGGTGCTGGTATAGGCGGTTGTTATCGCTGGTTGTAGTTGTGGTTGCTGTTGCAGTTGGCGGTGTTGGGGTTTCTTGCTATACGCGTTTATTACAGCTTTTGTTTCATGTTGCTACCGGTTTTAGGTTCGTTGTGGTCGTTGGTGGAGGTTGTTGTGGCGCTAGTACAGGTGGTGACATTAGCCGCTGTAGCTGCTATCGTTGGTAGTGTTGAAGGTTCTTGATCGTTGCTGGTGGCGGCGGCGCTGCTTGTTTTGGTTGCATTTGTCGTTGGTGGAGGCGGTAGTTTTTGTAATGGCGGTGGTAATTCCAATTGTTATTGTTTTTGCCGTTATTATAGGCGTATGTCGATGGTGGCGGCGCTGGGTGGCTGCTGCTGTGTGTGTTGTTTCGGCTGTTGTTGTTGTTGGTGGTGTCGACGTTGTTGTTGCTGTTGTTGTGGGAGTGGTAGTGGTTATTCTTGTGGTTGCTGTTTCTGCTGTTGCTGTCAGAGCTGATGCTGCTGGTGGTGGTGCTGGTAGCGTTTACATGATTGGTCGGGATAAATTAAACAATGAATTGATTGATTGGTCGGTTACTCGGTCGGTCGGTCGGTTGGTTGGCTGCTTAGTATACTTACTGGTAGACCGGATGCTAGGATAGCAGTTTGGGTGGTGGATGGGATTACTATGAGAGACGATTGGTATGATGATGATGATGATGATGATGATGATAGTGGTGGTGGTGGTGTGAGATATAATGACCCTGCTGCTGTTAGTGCTTCTTTCATTCATTTGCTAAACTTTCTCATTGTTTTAATTCGGGAAATTCAGCCATGACTAACACTTTTTATGATGCTGTTTCGTATAATTCCATGATTATAGTCCCTCGTTTATTGTCAAACTTACAAAAGAGAAATAAGACCCACATAACCAAAGATGATTACTCTATCATCAAGTGATTGGTCGAAATACACACACATATATACATATATACACATGTATGTATATACACACGTTTGTGTATATGCTTGTAAATAGAGATGTTTCTATATATATGTTTGGGTATAATGATGGTGTGCTTATATGCTTGTATATACAGCGGTATATATGTTTATATATATATATATATATATATATATATATATATATATCGCTGTGCATACATTTTTGGATATGTAATTGTCTGTGTACATATATTTGTATATACAGATGTTTGCGCATAGACATAGGCATATAGAGATGTTTATACATGTTTGTATACAGATATGCTTGTTTATGTGTGTGTGTGCGTATATATATA
>NC_068995.1:6542810-6543333 GCF_001194135.2 Octopus bimaculoides | reverse complement strand
TATATATATATATATATATATATATATATATATATATGCGTATGTATATTGAAATTTAGTAAAATATTTACCGTAATATTAGTGCTAAGCAGTGTTTAGGCATAGGTAATGCTGAGGCTAGTTATAAGAATGTATGTATGTACCTGTGTATATGTATGTGTGTATGAATGAGGTAATATGTATAGATACTATATATATACATGCATATATATATGCTAATCTGCAAATAACTATAGTTATAAACATATATATATATATATATATATATATATATAAACAAAAGTAAATGAGTATATGCATATATACGTACAGGTATGTGCATACCGACATCCACCTGTATGTATAGGTGCATATCTGGGTACAGGACATTGCACACAAACGTAGACGAGAACACACGAGCCACATAGAGAACATTCTACTTCTTCAGCTACCCACGTTTTAACACCGGCGTTTCGACGAGCTTCGGGCAGGACGCAACGTTAAAACGGCTCGTCCCATGGATCGCAGATTAAATCTGTATACG
>NC_068995.1:6535275-6535973 GCF_001194135.2 Octopus bimaculoides | reverse complement strand
TATATATATATATATATGCACGTACATGCATATGGAGAACAGTTGCTCTGAAGGGAAATCATGAATCTTTTCTTTACTTGATGTTTCAGAATTAAACTCTTTCGTTTTAATCTTTCTCAGTGTAGATTTAATATTACATCTCAAAATAATACATCAGAAAGAAGACGAAAATATGTTGAACGTTTAATGAAAATAACTGGCTAAGACTAACTGCGATTATACTCTGTGGAGTGCGAACGTCTCTTTTTACTGAGTATTATGATCCTATGTAGAACTTGGACGTGTTTTACCCTGAAATATACCTTCATGCAATAAAATATAAAACTACAGGAAGTACAGTAGGTCATGACAAATTCTACCACGTATATGATAACTACATATTCTTGACCACAGAGAGATTCTATGTTGTTTTCACACTGTCTGATGAGAGAAACAGTTCTCGAAACGGATAATTGCTTTAGCAGATGATTTGTTAAGAAGTAAGATCTCGCATATTTCTTTTCTATTATGTATCTGCAGGTACCTCAATGATCTGTTATTGTATGGTGTTAATGTCAGAGATGCAAATAATTCATAATTTATATGGACATTTACAGAGCAAAAATGGTTAAAATGTCATGTTAAAACTAATTTTGATGTACTTTGTAGAGTGGGTCTGTGGATTATTGCCAAGATATATATATATATATATATATATA
>NC_068995.1:6531947-6535057 GCF_001194135.2 Octopus bimaculoides | reverse complement strand
GGGGGATATAAAAACAGATGGTTATATTTCCGAGGGGAGAGAGACCGGTAAATATATCAATAACAAACTGTTGACAAATGGAATCATTACAAGAGATTTGTCAGAGTTCGAACTCGGGTCGAGCCCCAACTTTTTACGGACCGGTAGCTAATGTCACCACACAGAAACAAATTGTCTGAGTTTCCCCTATATATACATGTACATATACATAAGTATGTGTGTGTGTGTGTGTGTGTGTGTGTGTGTGTGTCTGTGTGTGTGTGTGTGTTTCTCTATTTATATTGTTCCTAAGTGCAAGGGAGGGAGTGTTAGATAGATAGATCGATAGAGAGAGAGAGAGGGAGGAAGAGAGAGACAGATAGAGAGAGAGAGAGAAAGAGAGAAAAGGAGAGGGAGTGAGAAAGAGAGAGAGAGTGACAGAGTGAAAGGGAGTGAGAGAGAGAGAGAGGGAGGCAGACGACAGAGAGAAGAAGAATCTGAAGACTTACAAATATATGTCACGTGCGAATCCGGAACAGGTTTAGATTTTGAAAAGTCTTAGATTCTTGCATGAAGATGCAGTGATAACCGGAGCGTTAAGTCAAGTCTTTATTCCTTCTCATTTGTTTTAATCGCTTCCACTTTATCTTTCCATTTCCATCCTTTTCTGACTTGGCGGAGGAGGCCTGACCGAGTGGATTATAACAATGGACTTTCTACGCACATTTTGTGTTCAAATAAACTACAGCCAGTTAATACATTTTTCTGGTAGTATCATTTTACTTATTCACCGTATCACTCCAGCGACCATATTTACTCGAATACGACTCGATCCAAAATTGATTAAAATTATGGCAATCTCCATGTATATCGTGTAAAACTGACCCTACTTTCTTGCAGGTCAATATTTGTCATTCGTGTGGGTTCATCCTGTTTATAAATGTACATTAATGGAATCAATTCTCTCAACCTGCCATAAAATGTGTTTTGATGTACAATTCACTCAAGTATTAGGTTACTGTTAATTATAGACGAATTGTAATTAATTTAGTGGAAATAGTGAGATACACCATAGATCACAGAATTATTTCTTATTCAAAGTAATTAGTTACCAGTACAAGTCACTGTAATTCGTTAGTTTTCTTGGACCCCCTACCTTTAAAAGATCTGAAAGGTACTACTTCTGGTTGTCTATTGTGTACTGTTCCTTGAATTTCAGCCCCTCAGAAGTATGATTTCCATAACTGTCTGCTCCTGAAGTTCAGCCACAAATATCTGGTCCACATATTTCAAATTTTAGTTGTGCAAAAGTGGAAATTGTCAGCAACAAGGAACTCAGTTAGTTTTGGGGGTCTTCTGATGATTATCATTTGTTGTTGCTATTGTTGTTACTGTTGCTGATGTTGTTATGTATAAAATCAGACAAGTCCTTGATGAGCTGACCAATGACACATAGTTAACAAGACGAATGTCTACGAACGATCTATAGATATAATATATCTAGCTCTACCTAGTATTGCACGTTCAGGTATGAACATCGCTGTCTGGGCATGCTGTACTCACTCAACCTTCCAGTGTGACTTCCGTTTGTTTATTTGTTGTTGACGGTATTAAATCCGAGATCAGGTCTGAAGAAGCAAACCTGTCGTTTATCGTTACTGGCTTTATGTTATCCTTTATCGTTTACACACCTATAGTGTTACATTATATATATATTACGCTTGCTTTCTTTAAGGAAGCACGGTGTGGTTTCAGAGCAGTTTAGATGTTTTTTTTTTATATATCAGCCAGTGTCGCACATAGAGACCGCTTCATTGATCAATCCCTTGTTTAATTGGAGATTGAATAAATAGGGACAAGGTGATCTCAGTCCAAACACGGCAGCGGTTGCTCTTCTAAACCTCAAGAAACCAGGCGTTAAAACATTACAAGTTTATTGTAATGGCTGACACGCAACAAACGGTCATTTCCCATATGTCTGCAGTCGCCAGCAGGTCATCTGGAAATGTCTAACTATGGTAGACTGGTGTGATCTCTGAGGAGAAATCTATCTCTCATCCTTTTAACGACGCCATAAAACGGCAGCCAAGCACGGGCCGTTAAAACATCTTATGGGTTTATGAGATATTTATATATTTTACATTTATATTACAATCTTGTACATGAGCTTACGACTCTCTACTTCTCACTAATACAAATCTCGTACAGCGTTCCTCAGCCTTTCCCTGTTTCTCACCCTCTTTCCCTTCCTCCCATAATACATACATACGTACATACATACCTATACAATTATACTCGTATGTGTGTATATGCATATATATGCATACACAACTATAAAAACACACATATATGTATAAATATACATACACATATATTTACATACATTTTATGTGTATGTATATGTATATGTTCTTATGCATATATATATATATATATATATATATATATATAATCTGTATGATATATATATGTATAATACACACACACACACACACACGCACACACAAGGTTTTCACAGGGTTCGCAGATATTTGTCTTCGTTTCTTCCTTTGAAAATTGTTTCCACTGATGAAAGTACAACACATTGTAAGACCATAAAATTTGATTTTGACAGAAAATTTGATAATTTTGATTTATCGATCACTAATTGATCACTTTGATTTCACGTTGACTAATTGATCGCCTTCATTTCGTGACAAAGACCAGAAATTATTTATTTGCTGTTTTGTAGATTTTTTTTTATTTGGAAGTATAAGAATAGAAGAATAGGAAAGAATAAAGTAGAATAGAATGTCTTTTAATCTTTGTGATATGCAAAGATGTGTGGCGATGGCGGTGGAGGTGGTGGTGGAGATATCGAGAAATTGTGGGAAATGATGGTGGTTGTGGTGGTGGTGATAGTGGTGATGGTGGCGGTGATGGTAGTGTTGCTGATGGTCGTGATGGTGGTGGCGGGTGATGCTATCGATGGTGATTTCGGTGATGGTGGCGCTGATATTGTTTGCGATGCTGGTAATGGTGATAGCACTGGTGGCGGACATGGTGGTGGTGGTGATTAGTAGTGGTGGTGGTGGTGGTGGTGGTGGTGATGGTGGTGGTGGTGGTAGTGTTAGTGGTGTTTTTAATGGCGA
>NC_068995.1:6530032-6531874 GCF_001194135.2 Octopus bimaculoides | reverse complement strand
GCTGTGATGATGAGGGCGCTGATGGTGTTTCTGGTGCTGGTGTTGTTGATTCTGATAGTGTTGATGCTGGTGATGTTAGTGATAGAGGTGGTGGTGATGGTGGTGGTGGTGGTAGTAGTGGTGGTGGTGGAGACGGTGGTGGTGGTGGTGGTGATGGTGGTGGTGGTGGTAGTGTTAGTGGTGTTTTTAATGGCGACTCTCGTTGTCAAGTAAGAAACTCACCTGGTGGTTGTTGCTTCTATATGATAAATGTAACATTGACAGTTCATGGTTCAGTGGTTAAAGCATCAGGCCTTGGACGTGCTAACGATTCTGTCAGCTCCCTACTTTGAATTGCAGCTAATACCAGCAATTACGGGGAAGGGGGTTAGCCAATTTCACTGACCCGAGTGATCAACTCGAACTTATTTTATCGACGCCGAAAGAATGAAAAGCAAAGTCGACCTCAGCGGAGTTTGAACTCAGAACGTAATGATGAATGAAATGCGGTCAAACATTTTTGTCCGGCGTGCTAACGATTCTGCCAGATAGCCACCTCCATTACAACTAATATTAAATAAGGAAAGTATGAAAGTTGTTTTTCTTAGTTAATTGGAAGCTTTATATAATATAAAAGAAAAACAAAAAAAAAACAATGTGGAGTTTCTCAAATATAATTTTCTTCCCTGGGTTAATTTCGAAGCAAGACCGCAGAGAGGCGAGTTATCCTAATCACCACACTACCACCGCTATAGATACACACACTATCTACTACTTACTCTCCATATATTTGGTAGTGTTGTTAACGTTGTTTCGCATTATCTATGTCTATTTAGGAGAGAGTAATTTTCTAAAATGGCTTCCAAATTTCTTCTTTTCCAAATAGCAAAACACAGTTATTATAAAATGTTATTTTGACATAACTAGACTTTGCTGCCATTTTCGTCTTTGCTTCTTCATAATGTTCTAAAATTTCCAAAGTTTTCTAACCTGTAGCAGATAGTTGTGTATATTTAATATTGTGAAAAATATCTTTTATTCAGAAAAAAAAAAGAACTTCATGCATTGTATACCATACACTAGCATGTTTATTACACAGAATGGAATAAAAGAAAAAAAATCTCTAAGACATTTTCCCGACTGATATTAATTGGAAGGCAATATAAAGAATCCTCAAATATATGGGATGCACACACACACACATACATACACTCACACATATACACAGGCAAACACACAAACACACAAAGACACACACATACACACACACCCACACAATCACGTTCGCAAGAATATATATTCACATACAAACACCTGTATATCTATAACTGAGAGCCTTCTCATGTTACTTCTTTAAAAGTGTTTTCTCAATAATCCGCCAAACTAGAATCACTCTCTCCACCGCCAACACTGTGCTACCTTCACCTTCCTTACCCAACCATCAACCATTCTTAGAATCAATTTAGCAGCTTCTCCGATGATTTAGTCTCTCCGCTATTCCCCTCCTACAAAGAAAATTTCAAACTTAACAGCAACACGTATATATATATATATATATATATATATATATCAGTCCATACATGCATACATATTTATGTATAAACAAATAAACAAAAGACTAGTGTATGATGATTGAGATTAGATGTTCCTTGTAAATTTTATGCCGCCAATGGCTGGGATATGCAACATGGAGTAGAGATCACACCGAATCATAAATCAACTTAAAACAATGACTTCTTCTGTAATGAGATGCTAAGATTGCAGTAGCGTATTAAGACAACATACATACCTATGTATATATACATACATACATACATATACACAGAATATAACATATATTCCATATATATATATATATATATA
>NC_068995.1:6527729-6528374 GCF_001194135.2 Octopus bimaculoides | reverse complement strand
TATATATATATATATATATATATATATACAGACACGCATATATATATGTACATATGTTGTAAGAATATATGTTAATGTGCATTTATATATGTATGTATGCATATGTGTATGTGGGTATGTGGGTATGTATGTATGCATGTATGTGTGTATAGTCAGTAGGTCGACTTGTAATATTCCTATGGTGTTTTATAATGTAACAAAGGCAATAATGTGCAAACAACACCAACAGCAACAATATAAGACTACGAGAGAAGGATCTCATAAGCAAATATAGAATATGTGAACGGGAAAAACTGGAGAAGCAAAACAGGAGAAGGGAAACGACGTGAGGTGGAAGAGGAGGAGGAGGAGAAGGGAAAGGTGGGGGGTGGGACAGGGTAAAGGGGCCGGCAAATGTAATGTTTAATCAATATTACTATTAATCTTATCAATCGGGAATTATCCAGCAGACAAATAAAAACAAGAAGACTGACAGTCTCAGGAAAATGAAGAAACACGAGGAAACGCACATTAACACACACTCACAGACATGCACATACGCACACTCACAAGTTATGTATATATATAGTTAGAATTTTCAATAAAACAAAAGACGAAGACACTCCTTAAACAACAAACAGGTGTATTAGTTTAACGCTCGGGAAG
>NC_068995.1:6525736-6526961 GCF_001194135.2 Octopus bimaculoides | reverse complement strand
AACGGGAAACGGAGAAGAGTAGGGTTGAAAGATATGTGTGTTTTAGTAGTGTGTTGGTATGTCGAAATAAGACTCCATCTGAATGGGAAGAGAAGAAATAAAATCACAACATCAAAACAACAATAACAGCTAAACATAGAAAAGACAAACAGAAAAAAAAAGCAATAAGAAATTACAAAACCACAAAAGGACAAAAATAAAAAAGAAATTACAAAACCACAAAAGGACAAACATATAAAAAATCACACACACACCCACACACACACACGCTGAAAAGCACCCAGTAACTAGATTCCATGAAGTAGCTACTTGTTAATCAATATCGAACGATGATCAATTTAGTAATAATGCTTACATATTTGTTTCCCTGTGCCCATCCAACCCACTTCTGTTTCTCCTTCTCTCTCTCTGTCACTCTCTGCCTCTCTCACTCATTCCTCATTTCCTTCATTCTTTTCCTCCACCTTTACCATTCCTCTCCACACCCATTCGTCTCTCTCTCTCTCTCCTTCTGTCTTTCGATTCCCGTCACTTATACTCTTCTTGTCATTTATCTCGTTCCTCTCTCGCTCCCTTCTCGTTTTTTCTTCTTACTCTTTCCCCGACTTTTACTGAGCTCGTACGTTCAGCCATGTTCCTTCTTCTTCTGTATATTTTGATTTTGCCAGCACCCCGCTTTCTCATCTCTCACTCACCTCGTATTAGCACCACCCCCCCACACACATATTGATAAAAGTGCCCACATATTTGTCTCTATATTTACTTATATACGTTTGTGTATACACATGTACATATCTATCTATCTATCTATCTATCTATCTAAATGTATATCTATATACCCATGTTTAAAAGTATGAAGACATTATTAAGCGTACGTACATACATTTATGTATGTACGCATGCATATATATATATATATATATATATATAAATTAAAAGGGTAAAGATTTATCAATTTATTAATTTATTAATAAATCAACAAGAAATAATTTTTACCAAGCCCTTCGGTATGTAAGCACCATTATCGGTGGAGAACTTATTTAAAAGTTCCCATACATTTATAAACATAATTAAGGGATCAGCAAGCATTTGCTTCACCATATACCGAAGTTCAGAAATAGCAGCTAAAAAAGCTGAGACTCCAACAGATAGCATTACTTGTAACTCACAAAGGCAAAAACAAGAAGAAAAAACAATGAAAACTAACCATTTAAAATTAATCATA
>NC_068995.1:6521141-6523641 GCF_001194135.2 Octopus bimaculoides | reverse complement strand
TGGCAAAAGAGACATGATGATTAAGGGAGTATAGTGCTTCGGTAATAATAAAAGAAATATGTACGAAACTGCATATACCGTAGACAACTTTTTCGCAATATTTCTAATGTCTCCATGAAATACAGTCTGCCACTTATTTTATTGATTTAGATGCAAAAGAAATAGCTGTCAGTCTAGGAGTGAACGATACGTTAGAACATTTAGCGCTACGTAACGCATACATTACTTTTAAAGATTATAAAGCTAATTTACTTGCCAAACCAAAATGCAGATAAATATATTTTAGTAGAAGTGAGACAGAAGTGATCAGAAAAAATAGTTTAGATTCCATCATTTTTACAGTGAACTGGTCATTTCTCTCGGAACTGGTCACTTTTCTCTGTTTTCAGTAATTCAGATAAACAGTTTTGGAAATTTATGCAGTTCAATATAGTGGATTTATATACGTCTAGAAGTAAATCCCTTTAGAATCGGTAGATGTTTTATTCCAATTAGTGATTCAGACATTAACGGTGTTATGTAAACTAGGAAATGTTTGCTGTTTTACGATAAACGTAATAGTTGATTTACTGTTTGCTGATGTTATTAAGACGAGGTTTATGAATTAATGGATTGTTTCTATATCGTTATTCTGTCTTCTTTCTTTCAAGACAGTCGAGCGTGTTATGTGGGATGAAATTTTAAAATTTCATTCACTGTTCTATACTGAATTGTAAATACATCCCATGTTTTATAAAATACTAGCAGAGATACCCGGCCTTGCTCGGGATTAAAATGGTATAGTTTACTTATATATATTACAGTTATGTTGAAACAAGTGATACGGGAAAGTGCACTATTGACGACAAAACATTTGTAGAGTAAATGATGGTCTAATTCGACTAATCGACATGTAATACATCCGATTGGAGGATTCCATGCCCTAACCTAGCGTGGAAAACTGGGGTGGGCGCGTTGTGTCCTTGAGCAAGACACTTTATTTCACGTTGCTCCTGTCCACTCAGGTGGCAACAATGAGTACCACCTGTATTTCAAAGGGCCAGCCTTGTCATACTCTGTGCCAACTTGAATCTCACTGAGAGCTATGTTAAGGGTATGCATGTCTGTGGAACGCTGGGCCACTTTCATGTTAATTTCACGAACAGGCTAGGCTGTTCCATTCAGCGGACCAACTGGAACACCCGTCGTCGTCACTGACAGAGTGCCAGTTAAAATTTATATATATATATATATATATATATATATATATATATGTATATACACGTGTGCATATATATATATGTATTGATATGCATATATAGATACATGCACATACACACACATATATGCTACAGATCCATACAAATATTCGCACACATCTTTATGTACTTAATCAAACAGATGCAGACGCTCATACGCACACACATATATAATATGTATATGTGTGTGTGTGTGTGTGTGTGTGTGTGTGTGTGCTTTAGTGTTTTTATGTTGTTTACGTTGTTTTAAATAAACTTAGTGTTTCTTGAAAGCCATACTTCACCAAAAGCCACATGGCAGCGGTCTAAATGCTTCATTACATTTCCCTGAGTTTAATATCCGTCTGAGCACTACTTTGCATTTCCCACGTATGTTGTCAGTGAAATAAATAACATTTAACTCTTGAGATAGACTTAACTGACGGGACCACCGCCGTCATCAACCTCTCTTCCCAATATATTCTGGTTTTAGGTTTTATGTCGTAGTAAAAAATCAATATATTTTCGTTCACCAAGGCTAAACGCCAAAGTTTTGTTTGGTTCGAGTCTGAGCACTCACTCGAGTGAATCTGTCCCCGTCTCATTTTTAAACACGTATTTCTTTTTTGTACCAGACAAGACAGGAAAGTATAATATTTCATATTTTCACTAAAAAAAGAAACAAGAACAACCAAACTGGACAATATTTGAACATATAACGTAGAAAGAAAGAAGCTTATTAACACAAGATTCTTACGTTCACACTACAAACACAAATATTCTTCGCCTCCGACGGAAATGCTGAAAATACTCAAAGATTTCAAGACAGAGACGTCATATACAATTTCAAAAACAAAAAAAAAGTTCAATGCGTTAGGGGTGCAGTTATAAAATTTGAAAATACTGTGCAACTCACTGGACGCTACACAAAGAGTTTATCGCTGTGTCAATAGCAACAATGGCGACTGAAGAATCTTGTCTGCTACTCTTAGTAAATGGTTATTGTTAGGTTGAATGAACTTAGCTGATATCAAGAAGAAAGCGTCAAAACACACAGAATGGTGTCTCTTCAAGACCAGTTCCTCGTATCTTGAATTGACATGAAAGAAATAAAGAAGTACGTTGTATATCATAATATAAGTATATATACACGCAAGCACACACATATATGCATAATAAGCAAAATAATGATAATAATAATATATATGTATGTATGTATGTATGTATGTATGTATAGATATATGTATCTATCTATCTATAGACATATATATATATATATATAT
>NC_068995.1:6518060-6520580 GCF_001194135.2 Octopus bimaculoides | reverse complement strand
GATCGTGTGTAGAAGTGGGTATATAATTTTCAGCATGTGATTTAAGGAATTCTTCACGGGAAAATATCGGAAGATCGACAAGTGAGACAAATAATTAAGAAATTTAATCAATATACAAATACACGCGCGAGCGCACAAACACACACACACACACACACACACACACACACACACAGGCACACACACACAGGCACACAGGCACACACAAACATACACACACATACTCACACCCGCATACGCACACGTGCACACACTCATGGACACGAACATAAAGACATACACATATATGAATCGATCTAGTAAGTGCCATCATGGCAATAAACAGATACACACACACACACATTTTTTATTCTATTATTCTTTTAATTGCTTCAGTCATTCGAATGCGGTCATGCTGGAGCACCGCCTTTAGTCGAGCAAATCGACCACAGGGCTTATTCTTTGTAAATCTAGTACTTATTCTATCGGTATCTTTTACCGAACTGCTAAGCTACGAGGACGTAAACACACCAACTTCAGTCGTCAAGGAGAAGACACTTAGCCAAGGTGCCACGCAGTGGGACAGAACCCAGAACCATGTGGTTGGTAGGCAAGCTACTTACCACACAGCCACTCCTACCTCTCTATATATAATATATACATATATATATACACACATAGGCATACGTATCTGTGTGTTAGTGCGCGCGCGCGCGTCTGTGTCTGTGTGTGTTCAATACACACACATATATCTCGCACATTTTGATTGGTGTACAGTAATACCAATTCCGTTTCAACCTTCATTTTATTACGCAGGAATATTTGCTTGAAGTATCCTGTTCTCTGGTGAGACGGTGGTGTGGTTGCAGAGGCATAAAACTGGTGATGTTTGGATAAGAAGCGGGTATAGCGGGTGGATTTATGTGTGTATGTAGTAAGAGTATCCATTGCTCTTATCGGGAAATAGAGAAGAGGATAGTACGTCACGTGTGTCAAATATTGTAATGAGTCAGTTGCTTGTCAATTTGTTGGATGACTTTCTGATGTCATGAGATATGTGTTTATTTGTGAGTGCGTGTGTTTAGCAGTGACAGCAACAGTGTTGTCTCTCAGACAGGAGCAGTATCTTGTGATCTGCTGGTTAGTTTTTAGCAATCAAATGATATATGTAGGGTGACTAGGAAATATCAGATGCATGCGGGAATTATTTATAGTGAAATGAAATGATATTTCTGCGTAGTTTGTTGAAGAATAGTGGTGACATAAAGAAGGTGCACGCCGGAAGTTTTGAGATCTCTTTTGGACTGACGGTTTTAACAGGCCTTGATTATTAAAGTTTTAGTATATCATTTCTACACTGACCTGCAAAGTTTTGATATTGAAGGAGGCAGCTGTTACAATACATAGAATAAATCCTGCGAAGCACTGCGGAATGAAGTCTGAACGTTTGAGAACTTTCTATACAAAAAGTTTCGTGTTAAACTGGTCTAAAACGTTATAGCAACTTATGAGAAGTTCCAGACTGCTTATGGGTTAACTTTTTCATTGGCACAAGAGGTTCAAGGGCGATGGAGAAGAAGTACGAAATGATGAGTGGAAGAGAGAGGAATGTCAAATCATCAAATCTATTTGAGAAAATACGAAAACTGACGTGTGCGTATAAAGACATTAAGCATACAGTTTGGCGCTCGTGTACACAGAATTATTCATGAAGGACATTCGCAAAATATGTGTAAAATTTGTTCACAGGATCCTTAGTGAGAAGCATTCTGTTAACCAACTACTTCATACAAAGGGGCATCAAAACACTCCTCCAAACTCCCTAAAGTCCAAACCTTCCTTCTGATAATTGTGGCTACACCCCAAGCTGAAAGTGGAGGCCCGGGTAGTCGTTTTGAAGATAAAGGGTCCTAGAAACTTCTCTTTGGAGGACCTCTATCAGGCTTTCACGAAGTGTTTAGAGCGCTACCAGCGCATTCTCTTACTTTGAAGGGGATTAGAGTTTTACATTTCTTTGAAATTAATAAATGTCTGTCTTGGAAAAGTCCGTAAACTTCTGGAATGCACCTTTTATTACTGTTTCCTTGTTACAAGCAGTTTCTGCTAGATACAAGGGAGATAAATGCTACGACAATATTGGAGATATAAAGCTGTTGTGTATGTTGATACACATACAAACACACACACATAGACACACACAAACAGGCATACACACCCCCACACTCTCATACATGTATGAATATTTTCCTACTAAAATTGAAGAGAATTTCAAACTGTTTATAGGAAATGCATACAATCTATCTATCTATCTATCTATCTATCTATCTATCTATCTATCTATCTATCTATCTATCTATCTGTCTGTCTGTCTGTCTGTCTGTCTGTCTATATATATATATATCTATTTATCTATGTATCACTCTATCTATCTGTCTGTCTGTCAGTCTGTGCGTCTGTCTGTCTGTTAGTCTATATCTATCTATCTATCTATCTATCTATCTATCTATCTATCTATGCCTCGAAATGGAGGAGGCAAATATA
>NC_068995.1:6515758-6517960 GCF_001194135.2 Octopus bimaculoides | reverse complement strand
TCTATCTATCTATCTATCTATCTATCTATCTATCTATCTACCTACATACGCATGTGTATATCAGATATCAGATCATACTGCGGATATTTCTATTGATAATAATTAGCAATAACAAAATAATTTGGTATGAATAGCAATAACAGCAGCAGCAGCAGCAGCAGCAACAACAACAGCAACAACATCACAAGCAGCAGCAGAAGCAGAAGCAGTAGTGGCAAGGATATCTTGAAAACATCCAGATATAATGTAGAAATTTTGAAACGAAATTAGTTCATCAAATTGATTAAATATTAATGACTTATTAATTGTTAATTATCAATCATTAATTATTAATTATTAATCAAACAATAAATGAATTGTGAATGCTGCCCAGTTGAAGTAGAGACAAATGTCTGGCGTACTCTGTGTTTGGAAGCGATTTATTCATTTCCGTGCGGAACTGGTGGTGCGTCTTTTTTTTCTAAAGCTTCTGGTTAATGTCCACTGAGTGTGAAACTTGAACAGACATCGAATGTCAGGGAAATGTGAATATTTAAAGATGTCCTGAGACTGGAATAAATCACATTATGAATGAAGATGAGCAATTGCTGGTCAAGACAACCTCAGCTCAAACGGATGATGACTGCGGTGACATACTAAAAATCGATGGATGAATTGATTGAGGAAAGATATGCATAGTAATAACAACATACTTCCGGTCGGGTGGACGTTGACATGTGAGAATTTCTTCCAAGACATTTTTTCTTTGTTTTCTTGTTAATTTTCTTTATATGGATCGCGCGTTAGTGCTGGGTCTGTTCAATTCGTATTTGTATCATTCAGCATTAGATATTTATATGAATATTCGGATTCTCTGAGCGAATATTTCCAGCGTCTCTGTCAATGTTAACACTTTGCTTGTTCTGTGTATCATGAGTATTCCCTGGTGCCCATGCTTCATATAGGATACACATTCGCCGTTATTTGTCAAAAGCAAGAACATCTAAAAACTAACGAAAGGAAAACTTTATATCAAACAAGGGCCAAATAAAAATCTGGAAAAACAAGCATGGACATTGATAACAAACTTATGGAAATATTTGAAACGGACAAAACGACTCATAGATGAGCAGGGAGAAAGAAAAGATTACATATTGGATGGTTAGGGGAGTTGGACCCTAAAGTGTAAGGATCCAATCTCATCACTATCAATCTCTAATATTAGGGAAAACAGTTCTTGTCTTTCGCCCCATCTTCGTCATTATAATTACCATTATTAACATCAACTATCATTCTTACATTCCCACCATCTCCATAACAAGACCGTATCGATTTTAAAGCCATACTTGTTATGCAAAACGATGGCTGCAGGAGTGAGATATCTCATATAAATAAATAAATAAATATATATATATATATATATATAGTCTATCTTCGTTGTCGTCGTCCTCTTCTTCTACCTGCCCCTCATCACCATCATCATCATCACCAGCAACAGAATTCTAATCCAAATCATTATTAGTTTGTTATCGTTTATTTCGCTATTTTTCATCCATCGCAATCATGAGTATTTTTCATCATTAACATCATAATGATTGTCAATAAATTTTTTATCATCCCCTCTTCATCACAGCTCGCCCCCTTATTCTATTGCGTGCTTTCACTGTACGACCGAGTGCAGCCCCTCTTCATCACAGCTCGCCCCCTTATTCTATTACGTGCTTTCACTGTACGACCGAGTGCAGCCCTGTCTACCTTGAGTATGTTTTGTGGTTTGTTGTTAGGCTCCTTTTTTGTTTTACTGTATTGAAAGTGTTTTACGTATGCTGTCAGCGCTGCCTAGTAATGCTATGCTCTGTATGTTATATATACTTATATATCCTAGTGTTTTTATTATCGCTTTGTCAGAATATTATTTTTTTATCATACCTAAAGCGCCTACTATGATAGGAATTGTTTCTGTTTTTAGACTCCACATTCAAGTTACCTCTATTTCCAGATCTTTTATTATTATTATTATTATTATTATTATTATTATTATTATTATTATTATTATTACTATTATTATTATTATTGTTTTTATTAAATTTAAGTGTAACACATAAAGATATCAACCGCGCATGTCACTCTTTCTCTCTGCAACTCTATTCGTCTCTTTCTCTCTATTTCTTCCTCTCTTTCTTTCTGTTTGTGTCTCTGTCTCTACCCCTCTCCCCCTCTTTC